>NC_031769.1:109857116-109907869 GCF_001522545.3 Parus major
AATCCATGTTTCTCATTTTTGTATAACAGAAAAGGGTGAGGTGTTGTAGTGCATCTAAAAATCTTGGTACCTCCCAAGGGTTAAACCCACCTCTGGTTTGTGTAATGTTAATTCCTACCTGAGAACCGTCTCTCCCTTTCCCCTTCCCATTGGCTGTGACCTCCCTGCATCCCCTGATCACCCCTGCCCCCAGGTATAAGAGATAAGACCCAGAGCATTTTCGCTCTCTCTCTTGCCCCCGGATGGATGACGAGACAATAAACCCGGGATTACTCCAGCAAGTTTGAGCCTCCTGTGTCTAGATACTTTGAGTCCGTGTTGTATCCACTCCAGGACCCCCTCCGCCGCCTGTGCCCTGAGACGAGCAGGCTCTCACCACGGGGGGTGGGACAGAGGGGTCCCATCGGGGAGGAGGATTACAACAGGTTTGGGACACATGGTGATGGTGATGAACCTGGGTGAAAGGTGTGCTGCTGTTGTGAACAAGACTGGATGGCAGAGGGCATCAAAGGGAAGCTGTGAAAGAATGTGGAAAAGTAGAAGCACTGAGGAAAAGAGGAGCATAAATGGCATCCAGTGGGATCTGTCCTAATGACAGCTCTTCTCTGATTGTGAAATATGAAAGCGTGATGATGGAAAAAGTCTTGAGTGCCTGATGGATGCAGAGCCAGACCTGACCTCTTTTCTTGTATCTCTAGAACAAAACCCCACTGTCACTGTTGGACATGAAATGATTCACACAGACACAACTCAATGTGTGTGACACAAAAAAGAGAGTGATTTATTTTGTTGTTTCAGTATTTATAGATTCTTGGCAACTACCAGATAATTAGGTTACCACCTTCCCAATCACACTGGTCGTGAGAAATGTCCATCAAAAGACGTTTCTTTAATGGAATGTATAAACATCTATGTTTATAGTCACTTTCCTGGGAAAGTGGCTAGAAACTATGAAAAAAAGATCAGAAGGTTTAATTCTCAGGGTGACATCCAACTAATACCCCAAACTGGTGGTGGCCAGCCAGGTGAGTTGTGCAGCAACAGGTGGTTTCTGCAGTTGCTGGTGCAATGTGTGAAGCAGCAGTGCCTGACTTTAGAAAGGACGAAGTTGCACAGACTGTGAAGATGATTGGAGTTGTGCTGTCTCGTGCTTTAGATCATATAGCAAATGGTTGACATCAAGTCACCCTAGTTTCACTGCTCCCATTTCACCCTGTTCCTCAGTCTGACCCTTGTTTAAAGAAAAGATAATTTATTTGGAAGGCTTGAGTCATACTTTTCCCTTTCTCCCACTTGCTTAGCAGAGTGTATGCAACACTCAGGAGGCAACAGACGAAGGGAGAACTGGCTGTAACAAATGACTGCATCCTCACGGCACGTTTTGGCAGCACAGACCTTGGGAGATTTCTGATTGTGCCTTCCTGTGACTTGCTCAAGATGGAAGGGCGTGGAAGGGACACTGTGCTCCTGGAGCAGACATGGAGCAAAAATGATAGGGAGCACACCCTCTGCCAGGAGAGGCACTGCTGCATGAGAATGCAGTCGAGGCTCATGACAGGTCATGTTGTGGTACATAGGTGTAGATGAGAGAATGTTCTGACCCTTGTTTTAGAATAAGTACATATGTGCATGCTCTGGATCAGGGAGCTTTTTTTTTTACTGCTGGCTAACAAGGCATGTACTACAGAGTCCTTATTGGAGGGGCAGGAAGGCATATGTGCCCACCCAACAGGCAAGTGCAAATTTTCTCCTCCTTAGTTGCTTAAAAATAGTTCAGGAATAGGTGCCTTAATTCTGTTACTCCAGCAGGATTACTCAATAGTGAATTTAGCTTTGGATTCTCTCCATGGCCACAGTCTTCATTTAACTCCTCATGAAAGAATGCCACAAGGCTGCTTTTACATCTGATTTTGGTGAGGAAAGGAAAATCTTTTGTAGAGGCTGGGACAGATGAGTAGTATTCAAGATTTTTCACATCATGTTTCCGTATGGAAGGCAGAGGAAGAACATAATTATTTGGAAAATAATTTGGCAGGTTCTTCCCAGTGCTAGGCTGTTTAATGCATCACATTAAACATAAGCCTGTCACACTTAAACAGTTTAGAGATCACTTACTGTTTCTGATTACACCTGAGATGGTTCACAGTAGTTGTTTTGACAGGGCCTAGCTTTCAGTTACTGAGCTGCCTGATGATATTTTTTCTAATGAAAAGATTAAACCCTAGTAAAACAATTTTTCAAAATCTTCAAGCCTGCAGATTTTCCTAACAGGGTGTTTGCTCTCCTTCCACTGCCTGTTGTGAGGCGCCCAGTGGTGTTTAACACTTTTTCAGATTTCAAACTTTTTACAAAGAGGAGATGGTGTGGTACAGATTCTAATCTTATTCAAATTAATGCCAAAATAATTGGAGTAACAACGTGCAACCAGCAAACTGTTCAATACACCAGGTCCTACTACTTTCTGTTGAATTTACTCCAACTAGGGGAAGAGCACTGTGTGTTTTTTGGCAGTAGCTTTTCTGGAAAATGAAATAAGTGAAACTATTCTCACAGAGAAGGGGATGGGGAATGGTTTCGGGACCTCAGGTTTTGTAATGCAGTTCTTTAAGAAACTGGCAGTGAATGAATACCTATGCTCATTTAGGCAACAATAAGATTTTGCAAGTTTTCTGTTATTTAAGGTCGGATCTCCCAGTGAAGTTAAAGTTGAAATGCATTTCTCAGCCTGTGGTGTAGAGTGTTTATCAAAATAGTCTACAGTTTTCTGTAGTCAAGTGTCTCTTTCTTCTCCAGCCTTTTCAAGACCTCAGGAGCTGGGGACATTAAGAATTCTGGCATTCTGAAGATGTTTGTTTTAGCTTCCCTTAAATACGACAGAGATGCACTGCAGTTGTCTACTTTATTTAATAAAATGCTCATGAATCATAATTAAAAGCATTCTGCAATACTATGAGTTAAAAAAGTACCAGGTTGCTTATCTGGGTTATTACACAGTACAGAACTTGTTCTGAAAAGATTTAATATGTGAGCCTGCTGAATGTTTGGGCATATTCAGCAACACACATACACAATGCTGCTCTTTTTATTAATAGAAAGTTCACTTGACACAACATGCAGCAGTGTTACCTTTCCGACACAGATTTAGACAGCTTTGAAACCTCCTTTCAGGGTTTCATGTCTGCTGTGTACATAAGGTGAAGAGCCAGATTACAGAAAAAAATCACTGATAGATGTCTTTCCAGGGGATCTTGGCAGGAGTCACTGCTATCACCAACACTGTTTCTGATATCACTTGCATCCATTGCCACAACCTGTCAAAACAGGTGTATTTATAGGCCTTGAGGGACTGAAATGAGAAATCAAGCATTTGCATAGCATTTTCCATCAAGTTCCCAAGGACTGAAACTCAAAGGATTTTGATATGTTTCCAGGGATTACTTAGCTGTGCTGAGTATTTTTGTGTTCTCTTTAGCAATCAATGTCCCACTTCTGTACTAGGTCTTTAAAAAAATGTTCTCTCTTCTACCAACGAAATCATCAACAAAATGCTGGTTGGCTTCAGGAAAACTCACAAAAATATTTAAATTCACATCAGAGAAAATTGGCATGAGAGCTTACTTAACACTACATATTAAGTTAAATTAAGAAGTAGTGCACCAGTGTGATTCATTAGAACTACTTCGCTTAAAAAGTATGTGCCTTGAACTGAGATATTTTTTCGTGCTCTGTCTTGGCAGCAGTTAAACTCCAGGGTACTAGAGGCTGCCTACTCCTTGTAATGGCTTGGAATAGTTAATGGTGTTGAGTTCTGGAAGAGGAAGAATCCCACTAATTGTGCAATCCTCCTGGCACTAGGGTTTGGCAGGACGTCCTCACAGTGAACCTACGCTGGGTGTGCCGCCCTTTGTGGAGTGTGATGCACAGCTTCGTGTGCCTCAGGCTGCAAGAAATAATAATTTTCAGCAGGGTGAGGGAACTTTGGTGCATGACTTTTCAGGGCTAGCATGACAATTGTGACTTTTCAGGAGATTTATGTTTACTGTAATGCAGCATCCCACTTTTCCAAAAATTTTTAGCGGTGATGGTGGTGAGTGATAAGGAGACAGTAAAGCGAGTTGAGTAAATGAATGTAGTCCTAAGACTATAAATGATTTCTTTAAAGGTGAAGTGCACAGGAAAGGAATATTTTTCACTTTGTTTTAAAGAGAGAGATTAATGCAAGTTCAGGAAGGGAGTATTCAGTTGTATCGATATGTGAAGAAGGTGCCTCTTTTGGCATAATCCCAGATGGAAATAGTGGATCATGATAACAGCATTTTAATTCATAGTTTGTCAGGACATTATTAAGTGGCAATTAAAATGACTCAAGTGTTCCAACACTCAGGTTTCTGAGGGCCAGCAGATGATAAGACTGAGATTAAAGAAATTGAAATGCTGATCTACATTGTCTATGAAATGGTTGTGACAATACAAGTAACTTAATCCTATTTGAAGTCACTTCCATAAACTCCTATTCTCAAGAAGGCTGCATGCACAGCTCTTTTAACTTCTGTGAATGGGGAATAGTAGTCTCCTTCCATTCTTTACATCAAATGATTAGCTTGCAGCCTTCATATTTTCTCCAAGAGAAGAATGATCAAAAGTTTTCTGTTTGCTACAAGCCCTCCACCCTTTGGAAATGTTCTCTCGACCATGAAGAATATTTTCTTGGTGTCTTTTATAAATAGGAGCAAAAATTTCCAGTGAGGGAACTTCTGGTTGGTATGCTCGAGAACTGAAAGGTGCTTTCCAGGGGGAGTGTGTACTGTTCCACAAAATCTGGGAGAAGACTGGGAAACTGTGCCCAGAGGTAGTGTATCGTGCCAACTGCAGCCTCAGCTCCAAAACTATTTGATTTGGCTGGTGGTACCGAGACTTCATGTCCTTTCCCATCCACCCCCTTTTTAAACTTGCTCTCCCATATGTACTGTCTTGTACCTTTGTCCTGCAGCTACTTGTTTTTTTTCCTAAATGTTTTCTTAATTCCAAGCTTTTTAGTTTAGTGTAACCTTGTGAAAAATGACAAAATTATTTCTTCAGGGGTGTTTACTTCTTCCAAGGATGACGATTTTTATATTATCTGAAGGAAGAAGATTTTGCCTTTTTTTTTGTTCAGTTGGCCAGACATCTCTTCTATTTGAACATATAATATAACATTGAAAAATTAATTAAAATACAAAATAAATATATATGTTTTGTCTTTTTGATGGGCCCTGACTTGTGCATTTCTCCTTGTAGACTGCAAGTAGCAAGAGAGATCTCTGGCTAAGTGGGTTTTCAGTAGAAGAAAGAAAATTGATTTGCACTATGTAGCTAGCTGATGATTTTTTTTTCATTTGTATTATTGGAAATATCAAGGCTTCAGGGAATATTCACTGTGTCAGCAGCCTTGTGTCTAATGAGGTTGTTTGGACTCTGCTCTCTGAGCCAGAGTAAAATCTTTGAAACATGTTAGTCACAATTTAACTGAAAGTGGGGGAGGTTTTTAACAGTGAGCTTTAAGTAAACTGCATCTTTTTGAATTTCCTGGGCAGCTGCATTTCTCTCTTTGATGTACTGTGCCTGGTGATGCTGTTAATGAAATGCATAATTATGTGTTATATAATAAAACAGAGCTAACATGAAGGTGCCTAATAGATTATAATGATGTGGAGGCCTGAGAAACGAAAGACTATTGGGGGTTGTTGAAAAGTTCCTCTGGTGACAAAGATGATGTCTAAAGAGGTTTGAATAACTATGCTGATAAATTAATTGTGGTCTCTTTGTGTGTAAATGACATTTTTCAGGATTTTGTATATAGAGAGATTACTGAAAAAAAAACAGGTACAATTTACTAGGCTGCTGATGTATGAAGTGTCAGCGCTGAGTGCTTCCAGTGCCTATTAGAGCTGCTGGCTTTGCATAGATGGGTGCCCAAGGCAAAGACATTTTTGGCACAGCCTGTCTCACCCGTAGGATCAAAAGGAACAAAAAAACAAAACAAAAAAAAAATCTGGCAATATGCACTGAGAGCAAATTGCATCCTAAAGAGCAGCCCCTAGAATGCAGTCTTGGAATGAATATCGATAAATGAAACATCACGCTTTATGGCTGAAGAGTTGTAGGTGTTTTGTGACTGCTCCAAATTTCCCTCCCTCCTTTCTCTGCTTTTGTCACCTATATTTTCTCTCTTCTTTTGTAATCATCTGCATAACCTGTTCCTTTCTGAGAATCTTTAGGAACTGGTTTGTACTCAGGTATTTTTAAAGCAGAGGGTGTATAAGCTTCCAGCCCTGGATCACACGGGTTCCTGATGGTGCTGGGCTGTGGCTGGGCTCGCTTGGCTGCTGCTCTGGGCTCACAAGGGCCTGTCTGCTGGGAGAATTAACATGCAGGGAACTCCAGTAGGGATTTACAGCCTGCTAGTTGGCACTAATTTCCTTGGGTGGATGATTCTAGTACCCACTAAGAGTGCTTTTGTGCAGGTTAGCATCAAGAGTGCTTTTGTGTGAGTTAGGCAGGCTCCTTTTTGAAGGTGAAATATGCTGTTTTTCACTTCCCAAGCACCAAGGGTACCCAAGTGGGCAGTTAGTGCAGAGTAGCTAATATGCAGTAAATTCACACCCAAGCTCACTGAGCATGAACTTCCTCATGCAGCCAAATCCCGAGGCTCTGCACTTTGTCTCTCTCAGCAGGGAGCAGATGGCCCTTCTCTAAACAGGGAATACCAATAAAGCCTTATGAAGAGCACAGATATGTGTGCATGAAGATTCGTGCCTGTCCATGTGCTTATATGAGATGACTTCAATCTATCCCAGTTCTTGGGTTAACTTCTGCTTCTGTGATTTTTGTTAAGATACCCTAAGGAGAACTTTGCTGCTGAATTGCCATCGTCCTTGTCATTATTAGACTGGGGTTTTAGCTGCAGGTTTTGATCATTTCTCCCTCCTTCTTCAGCACTAAGACAGCATACTTTTTATTATATGAATGACTGCATCTTTTGTGTGTGAATCTTTGTTGCAATTCCCTTTCTCAGAACGTATTTGAACTCTCAATTAATGGTTGTATCTAGGTCTCTAAGTAATTGGATGTGAAATCAAGTCAGTTTTCAGATAAGACTTTGCTTTAGGCTGGGGTTCATAAATAAGTTGATCTATAATTAGTGTACAACTTCACTTTATCTTAAGATCACATATTAGGTTAAATTTTCATGCAAAGTTTTATTGAAATTTTATAAATTATTTTATCTGGATTTTATGCTTATGCTTCAACTATATCATTGATTTCTAAGTCATCTGTACATTTTCTTTATGTTTTTGCTCCAAGAAAATCTTTTCTTTCCAAGAAAAATTTCTGTATCCAAGAAAATTTTGTATCACAGAAATTGCCTCTCCAATTTCCATCTACAGTGAGAGTTTAGAACTCCACCGGCACTACCGTGGCCAAAATTAAAATTTACTTATGTACAAAAGATATTGCTCAAAATGCTTTTAACATGTCTTTTTAAAAATGACCTCAGCCATCCTAGCCTGCCAAAGATAAACAGCATTTCTGCTCGGCAGGCATTAACCCTTGGAGGAAGTGAAGTCCAATGCTGAATGCAGAGGCACTTGCTCCAAGAGTTCAGAGTGCTGTTGTAGAGAGGAGCCATCCTCCCTCCAGGTCCCAGCGCTCAGGAAGGCTGCAGGGCTGGGGAAAATATGCACAAGCCTCAGGGTTTCTCAGTCACAGATGTAAAATGCTGGCTGAATGTTTCTGACAATAAAGGAGGAGGGTTTGGGCCAGGTCAGCTTGACTGTTCCTCCTGGAGGACAGAAGGGTAGGGGAATATCAGAAGGGATAAAATGGAATGAAAAGCAAGGAGAGATGACTGGAGAGCCAGGCTCTGGTTCTTGCTGTTCTGAAGATACTCTGTATAGGTTAAAACAATCACTTGGAAGTATTTTTTAGAGTTTAAGTTTCAAGAGTTTTTATATTTAGAGTTTCAGAGTGCTTTTATAGCTTTTTATAGTGATTTTTACTGTTGGTTTTATTCCAGGAGAGTTTCCTGTAGCAAGATACTTTAAAAAACCTTAAAAGGAATCCACAATAAAGGAGTATCCATCTGTGTGAATGAGTTGCAGCAGATACGATGAAGCAATTCTTAAAAATCCCACAGTTGCTGTTTTCCTTTCAACTGACATGTGTCTGCTTTTAAATAAAACAGTTGAATGCTAGGTTTAAAGAGAAATTCAAAGAATGCTGTGGTATTATTGGAAATCTCTGGCTATGTCCAAGCAGAAAGGACAGTTGCATGACTCTGTTGTACATGACTGACTATGCCATATGAGTCCCTTGTTGGGATATGCTTTAAATCATCCTGAATGTTATCTTTTCAAACCCAGAACAGAGACAAAAGGAGGGTGAAAATTTAAGTCTGGATAAATTTCCTACAGCTTATCATGCAGAAATGTGTTTATTGGCATTCTTTGAATGTAGGTTTTTGGAGTACTTGACAATCTCTAACTGATGAGGTCTATTAAATAGCCATGTGCTGTAATTCACTTTGTCTGAATTGGAGAAAAGTTCCTGAGCAAAAGCCTCGTAGTCTTATGAGGAAGGGTTGCAAATTTAGTCCCAGGGTAATTGCTAATGAATTATGCTAACCTGTTTAAGGGGATGCAATAATAGGGGAAATAGTGGGACATGAAAGGAGATGGCAATAAAAAGCCTTAGTAAGGTATTCTGAGGAGACTATTTCTGTGCAGTGATTTTCACCATGCAAAATATTTGACTTGATTTTGAGTGTGAGACCCACTTTACTGTGGGTGTAAACAACATTAATTACATTCACATTACTCTCTGTTTTGTGTAGGAGGATTCACTCCGAATCCTTTATTCAAGGTCAGTTGTACTGGTGTGCTTTAAGTGGCTTCCACCACAGGTGTTAGACATTTGCAGTAGCAGGTCAGGTGAACTTGGTCTAGCTTTGTGCTTAATTATAGTGATAGCATGCAGCCATGAGGGTAAAACCAATTAGCTCAAGGGTAATAAAGTATTAAAACATACTACATACCTCACCACTCATCTGAACACACAGTCACTACATAGGAAGAAAGGACAAGTATACTTAGAAGAGGTGTTTTGGGTGAGGTAGCATAATTTGTGCACATGATTTTCTACAACCAGAACTTTATGCCAATTCACGGGTTTGTGACTGTGGGGACAAGGATGCCTGCACCATGCCTTGTACTGCCTGACATTGTTCTGCATGGTATCTGATGTTCCTGCTGCTTGGTCTCCTGAACTGGGCTTCTGTTGGAAGCTGCTTCATCTCTTTTCTGGCATCCTTCAAGACAATGTTTGTACAAGGAATTTATTCTGTCAGAAAGCAAGGGTAAGGGAAAACAATTTTATATCTCCTGAGCTCAGCAAGAAAGCAAAAAATATTTGGATTTGTTTGCATTTTTAAATATTTGTCACAATGCCAAGCTATTTTAAGCAATCTAGCTACTTCATCTCTACTTACTATCCTCTTCTGCATCAGAATTATCACAAGCTACCTGAAATATGGGAATCAGATGTGATTTTTAATGTAAGAGCCATGCTTCAAACTGACAGGGATGGGAGGGGGAAATGTCACTGAACCAGCCAAGATTCTCTGGTGGAATTGCTGATTGATGACCTATACCTGGGAAAGGAGGGGAGCACCCTTCCCTTTTCAGTGGACTGAGTTGCTTTCCATCCTCTTGTGAAAGAAGCAGGTAGTCCTGTGCCTTCATCTCCAGGTATATGAAAAAAAAAATGCAAATTCCTTTGTTCCATTTTTTCCCTAGGGAGAGTTCAAAATGATGTCCAGTCCTCCCCACTGACAGTGCTGGCTGTCATGCTGGCCAAGATGGCTGGTGACATGTTCAACCTATCCCTTCACTTTTCTCCCAGTGTTGAGGTCTACTGGACAATCTTTTATCTTCAAATGACCCTCCAGAAAAATAAAATGTTGGCAACTCACTCTGTCCACATTTTCTTCCAAATGCAGCCATGTCTGAAAGGTTTTAACAAGCACATTGAATGCTGGGTATAATCTAACTGTATTAATCATGAGAGGAAAAATTGCCAGCAATGCAGTAGGAGGAAATAAAAACAATCTGTGACATTATGGATGACTTCTATATGTACCACGGCAGATAAAACAGAGGGGAAGAAGCCATAAAGTTTCCGTGGTATTCCAATTAGATGACAAGCCCATGGAAAGAATTATAACTACTTTCTTGGTTCAGAGTGAGGTCCTATTCACTTGAAGGACATATATATATACATTTATATATATATATATAAAATTTCATTTTCCTCCCACTCCTTTTTTTTTCTCTCCAAGCACACTAAAGAAATGTTCTGGATAACCTGATCACAGACTATACCAATACTCTAAAGCAAAATACATAGCAACACAAACTTGGTAAGGATTTTATAGCTAGACACTTTACAGACTGCCAAGTTTTAGCCTAAATCCTCTTAGACATAGTCTGAATAGGTTGATACATATCTTAAATAGCAGATGTAGTTACTAAGCTGCTCTCTATCACATTTAAAAAGTCATGACAGTCAGGTGAAGTCTTCAGTGCCTGGAAAAAGGGAAACTTCATACCTGTTTTTAAGAAGGATAACAAGGCAGACCCCAGAAACTATCACAGACAATGGGACTCAGCAAGTTTGTGGATGATGAAAATCTGAGTTGTGCTGTTCATCTGCTTGAGAGAAAGGATGTCATCATGGGGGCCTTGGCAGGAGGAGTGGGCCATGGAACTCATGACGTTCATTGAAGTCCTGCACCTGTGCTGGGGCAATCTCTGGCACCAGTAAAGACAAGGTAATGAATGGACTGAGAGCAGCCCTGCAGACTTGGGGATGCTGGTTGACAAAAAAAGCAGATATGAGCTAGCAATGTGCAATTGCAGCCCAGAAATCCAGTTGTATCCTGGATTGCATAAAAAGAAGTGTGACCAGCAGGTTTACTCTGCTCTTGTGAGACCCCAGCTGGCACACTGCATCCAGCTCTGGATCCCTCAACACATGGATCTCTTGGAGCAGGTCCGCAAAAATGATCAGATGGCTGGTACACCTCTCCTGTGAAGAAAGGCTGAGAGAGATGTGGTTGTTCAGACTGGAAAAAAGAATGCTCTGGGGACACCTTGTTTCAGCTTTTTAATACTTAAAGGGGCTTATAGGAAAGATGGGGAGAGACTTTTTATCAGGGCCTGTAGTGATATGATAAAGGTCAACAGTTAAACTAAAAGAGAATCGGTTTAGATTGGATATAAGGAAGTTATTTATTATGATAAGACTGCCTCATCCCTAGCAGTGCCCAAGGCCAGGTTGGATGGAGCTACCTGGTCTAGTGGAAGGTGTCCCTCCCATGGGACACCTTCTACTAGAGGATGATCTTTAAGGGCCCTTCTGGCCAGACCATTCTACAAGTGCCACCTCTCCAGCATACTTCTTGGATTACCTTGTTATCTTCTCAAACAAATGAAGCTTCATCATTCAGCCACCTTAGACCTCTGGGATTTGGACTGGTCCCCAGCTCTCTTAGAGCGTGGGCATCCCAAACCCTGAATAGTGACTCAAGGGATTTCTGGTCTGCCTCTTAAAGTAAAAATATAATAATTGAGACAAATTATGAGGCCAAATATGAAATCTTTGTAAGAATTCCAAGCCCTAGATCTTGTTACTTCACCTAGCATGGGAAATACTCAGATTAAGACAAGACAGTAAAAAAAATTAGTCTCTTTACATGTTACCTTATCTCTTTTTCCTCATTGCTTCTGAGAATCCTTGAAATTTTAGAAGTTCTTGAGCAGATATTCCACAGAAGGGTGTCTGGCAATGAACTTTTCTTTCTATGTGTTTTCCCCGTGGACCAAGGTTTCTCTTTCTTTTTTCTCTCTGGCTGATCCTGCAGCTAACAAGCTGCTGTGGGAGCCTGCCTATTTGCTTCTTTAGTCTTTTATCTCAGTGACCACAGTTTATGTAAGGCTCTGCTGTTTTTAAGTTCTACTTATTTGCTACACTTTAGTAGTATTTTTATCTTCAAATGCCTACACCCAGATGTCATTTTGCAGAGACTGTCCTCTTCCTCTGGTTGTGTCAGCTTGGTTGAGGGTTTGCTGCTCTGGGGAAGCGCGAGTGACACAGTTACATTTGTGTCAGGTTCTGCATATTATTTGTTCAATATTATTCTGAAAGATCACAAAATGCATAAACTTCGCATTGCTGGATTCCCAAATTCAAAACAGGGACAGAGGTCAGCTATGTAGGAACTGGTAGCAAGCATGTATTTATAAACAGGTGATAAATTATATTTGTGTATGCAAAGTGAAAGATTCAGATAACTAACAGCTTGCTTAAATGCCACATAAATTTGGATCCTTCTTCAGTGGAAACTGAAAAACCTTTGGTAAACAGCACCTGCTTAGTAGCAGAGAGAAAAAGTAACAGACTCAAGAGAACACGTGATTTTAGGTCCTCAGCACTGGTACAGTCAAAGTGTGGACCTTCTCTTAGTTCTTCATCAGTGTTAAGGATGATATAACCTTCTGTGTTTGATCATCTTGTTGATTCCTCTTAGAAGTCTGGATAATATCCCTAGGCAGAAAATGTGTTACACACGGAATGGAGAAGCAAAAACAGCCCTTCAATGAACCAAGTGGGGGCAGCATTAAGGTCCAGCTCCACAAAAGAATGTGACTGCAGAAGTCAGTGGGTACATTGAGAAGCTATGTTATCTACATGCTGACTATGAAGACATCTCTGTAAATACTAGTATATGCAAGACTTGTGGAAGTGAGACCTGGCTCTTCAGTGGTATTTCATTGCCTAATTTGTATTTAGGCACTGTCATCTGTGGATGCTCTGCTTCCTACGGAGCAGGGAAGCTTAAGATTTGTTTTCTTAATACTCATTATATTTTTGGAACCTCATTGATCACCCTGCCTGTTTTATTCTGTGCTCTGGGTGATAAGGCTCCAAACACAGCTGTATCTAGTACAGGGCTGCTACAGTGCACTATGATTTCCAGCTACATTGCTCACCACTGTAAACACCCCCCTTATAAAATCTGGTTCACTGGAACACTCAAAGCTGCTGGCTGCCAGGGAATGCTTCTTAATGAGGGTAAGGAGTACTTGAACACATCTATGACTTGGCAACCCTTCCTGCTTTTTATAAGCTACTATACACTTCAGAGAGAAAATATCTTAGAGGCTACTTTTTAATGGGACAAGTTTACTTAAGAGCTGAGTGGAGTTGGTGCCAGTAGTTCTGTTTTGTTCTAGCTTAATATTAGCCTTGTCAAAGTTCTTATAGCGTCTCCTGGGTGTTTCTGTATTGCATACCATATAAAGCTGGTTTTGGGAGCCAAGAATTTTGGCTGGAATATATATTATAGTGGTCTCATTATATTTTTTGAAAGTATATCAGAGGTGGCCCTATATTAAAGATCCATGGAGCAAGGCTGATTTTTTTTTTCTTTCTCCCTTCTAGTTTTGCCTTAGCCCACACCGCAGACACTGGATCCAGAATTTGAGTCAACCCATGTTTGTGGGTTATTTGAGATCCAAGGTCTTGGTTTGGCCTCTAATAAAATTTGGGTAATTAGTGATATTTTTTTTTAAAATGATACCTTGGATTTTGAAAATCACTAGACTTTTGGGAGGATGCTTTTGGTTTGAGCCTGCACTAGCAACTACTACTCAAAAAGATTCCTTTCTCATCTTGCTGACACAAGTATTCACTCAAAAACAGCTTGCCAACATGGTGCAACATGTGTTGCATCCTGTCTTGCCTCTGAGAAGCTGTGTGTTTTATGATTGCTTGGTGCTTTCTTACTGACAGACATCATTAGGTGGTGGACTTGGCAAAGTTTTTGCATCAGAGGGCATCCAGCCCATTTTTTCTAGAGTGTTTGTGGGGGAAGCTGGATCCTTTTCTGTCTGCACAAAGGAAAAAGGGAGCTGCTGTAACAAGGCCATGCTTTGTCTCAGGAGAATCCTGGCTACCACAGAAAAGATGGGGAGAAGGTGTTGAGATGTGGGCGAGATTTGTTAAAATTACATTTGGGCTTTAAGCCCATGTCAGGTTTAAGAAAACATGGCAGAGAACCATTTTAATTCTTTTTTTTTTTTTTTTGCCTATTCTCCTGTGCTGGGTTTTGAGTTTGGTGTGATCCCATTATCCGAGAAGCAGCTGTATGAGCCATAAACAGTGGAATTGAACCCCTGACAAAAATACTGTGGCAAGTACACTATATCCAGGTGCTGCTTTATGTGCAAGGAAGAGCAGCAGTGCAGCCTTGCCTTGGTTTCAGTGTGGTGCTGTTGGTGGTGCCCATGTGGGATGGGTGAAAGGATACCCTGCTCCCTCCTGTGCCTACAGCAGCTCCCTGTGGGACAGTCCAGTGATCCTCCTAACCTGGCCAGGGGCTGATGCCAGCTTGCTTCACTGGACACCAGCTTTCAGACTGTGCTTGCAACCAGGTTATCCAGAACTGCTCCTAAAAGCAACAACATGAAGAGTTGGTGCACATGAATCTGTGTGAAGAAGGTTAATCTGAATGTGCATGGAAGGCAAACTTCCAGCTGGGCAGAGTTACTGCTGTGTATTAACCCAAATATTTATGTTAAGAAGGCATGCTTTTCTGATAGGTGGTGGTAAACAAGGCTACTTAGCTCTGTAGTTTTCAGGAGGCCTGATTGTCTCTCTTTATAGGAGTTTTGGAAAAAAAAACCCCAAAACTCAGTGACACTGAATGAGCTACAGAGAATGAGCTTTAATCCTCAGAGAAAGAGACAGTGTTTTCTACTGTTAAATTTCACCCCAAATTTCAAATTTTTCATTAAGTGATTTCAGTGTCCAAATCTTTTAGGAAAAAAAAGTCACATGCAAACCAGTTTAATCGTAGTATTGTGAATATTCAAAGGAGACAGGGAGAGGAAAGCTATAAGGAGGAAAACAGGAGGAGTTCTGTTCTCAGGCCTGCCTCATTTTCTCACATTGCTTTGGCCAAACCAATTCATTTTTCAACATTCTCAGTTACAAAGGGGAAAACAATGTCTCCATGTCTCATGTGGCTCTCAGCGTCTGTTGTCTTTGCCAAGTATTGTCAATTTCTTAAACAAAAGGCCTTATGTAAAGGAAAAATTTCTTGTGAATTCTAGAAGATGGTTTTTTTACCTGCTCTCATTTTGACTGTATAATGAAGCTACTACCTAAAGGTAGCATGGACATGAATCAAAATGATTTTATTTATTTAGATTGGTGAAACCACAAAAAGAAGCCCAAGATTCCAGTTGCATTACTGTTTATTTTTAGAGCAGACTCTGAACAAATAAAACAAATTGCCTTTCCCATGCTAGAGTAAATACTAACAGATATAACTCTTCCTCCAGTCTAAATTAAACCTCTCCCAATCTTAGCCATTCCCTTTCCTAAAGTGTCCAGGATGAGAGCTGGCGCTGTGCCCTCCAGGTTTGGAGCTGCAGGCTTCCACAGAGCGGTGGGTGAGGAGCAAGTGTGGAGCTGGCTGAGGTCAGGGATGCTGGAGACCTGGCCAGCAGCACCCTCCTTTGATTGGAAGGGCTGGAGGCTGAGTTACAGCACACTGCTGACCTCCTGCCCTTGGAGGTGCACTGGTACTTACTGCAGTCCTCATAACCAAGGATATAAAATAGAAGTTACGAATACAGGGATAGTGAAGATGAGCCAACAATCTGTCAGATTGAAATCCTTGAAGGACCTCGTAAATACTTTAATATTTACACAGGGCCTGTATATTTTCACAATTACCTTTCCATGAGCCCAAAATGTTTTATACTGGAATGTTTTTAAGAAGGCTTTAAGAAGTTATATTCTCTGATATGTCTGAAAACTGCAGGCTCAGCTTCTCTATTGGCCCATTTTTTTCTCATGAACAATTAAAGCTGGATTCCTATTTACCCCCAAATATGCAGAATGTCAATGGTGAGTTCTACCAAAATTATGTATTGATTAAGATCACAGTGTGGTAAGAAGAGAATAGTTTGAATTTACAAGGGAGTGTTATACCATAAACTGGCAAAAAGCTGCATCTACAGTATTTGCCTCTATTATAATCAAAAAGTGATAGAAAATGACTATGACATGACTATGACAGAAAATGACTTTTCTGTAGAGAGATTTTTGAGAGAAACAAACTTACAAGAAGTTTGGAAGGCTTGAGGCAGTTCTTTAAAGCCTTAGGGTGGAAGTTTGGAGGCATGAAGACATAGATCAAGTACAGTGAATTTTGAAGCGGCTGACGTGTTCCTCTGGTTTCTGTCACAAGGCGCTTCTCTTTTCTGTCCAAAACAAGGTTCCTGCTGGAGTGTGAATGGGACTGTCATGGAGCTGGCACACCTGCTGCATGTATTAGACAGGCAGTGACAATGGATTGGTACTTAATGTGAGGCTCTGGCTCTTGCTGTGAGGTCCATTGTGAATCGGCTGTAAGGTCCATGGTGAGTGTAACACAGATCCCTTTTGGCTCATGGACAAGACTTTCTGCCTGATGTTGAGGGAGGGATAACAAATCCACAGTGACTTTTGGTGGTGTTTTCTATTTCTGGGGAGTCCCGAGAAACCAAAAGAAGCGACTTCTGCGCGCTTTCTGCAGAAGGAAAGGCACTGAAGCAGCATCTGGAACTAATAACCTGTGTTTCACAGCTCACTGGTGGGCAGCAAGGGAGCCGCTCCGGCTCCAACAGGCCCTTACGTAAAACCTGCACACAGTGATTTTCAGCTGTGGGAAACTTGAAACGGCTTCTGCTGGCCCAGCGAGGAGGAGACTGCCTGACTCCCTTTTGGTTCACCTGGGACCACAGGTTCCCTGCAAGGGCATCACCACAGCCCTCAGATGTGGTAGCACGCAGGTGGAGCGTGCACATACACACGCAGGAAAATCACATCCAGCCATCAAATGGGGGTATTCCACTAATTGGAAAGTCTGTTCTGGTGTCTGGCCACCATTTGGCAGACACTGACAGTTTCCACTTAGAGCTGGCCAACCTCACCAGAAAGCCAGCTGTGCGGCTGATCTCATGAAGATGTCATTGAACAAGTCTTTGAACTCCTTCAAGAAATGGTGGGTCTGGTTCAAGGCAGGCTGGGAATCCCCTGGGGGTCTTTGCTGGATGTGGGAATACAGACATCCATTGACGTCATAGTTACACCTCAGAGTTCCTGAGTTGCATGTAAGGATATCATCTTCATTCTGGCACCGGGGACTGCTTCCAAGTTCACCTTAAGCTGAAATAGAATCTCTTTGCTGTTCACATATATATGTCACTTTTTCTGCTCCTGTGAGTGTTGCTACATCCCCATAAATTTTGGTAGCTTGTCATAATGGTTGCCATGATGAAAAGAGTTATTTATTTAAAAAAAGAAACAGATGGCACAAAAAAAGTTCAATGAATTTCAGCATGTTTGAGAAATGAAATACCCTTTTTAGAAATATCAGTTTTGTGAAGGTGTAAATGCTATTTCACACAATCACAAGGCAGGTTTTTATTCACTACACTGAGTGTGCACAGAGCAACAAGAGAAATAAGGCAAAAAAAAGACACAGAGTAGAGTAGTTTTATGAAAAGCCATAATAAGATGAGTGTTGTTTAATTTGCTTCTGCCATTCAATACATGGAGTTCTGAAGGTAGGTGAATGGGACATGAAAGCCACATCAGACAGAAAAAGCCTGAGGAAGCTGAATCCTAGTGTTGGGGAGAAAGAAGGAAGGAGAAAGAGAAAGCAAGTCACACACACAAAAAATCTGTTCCCAGAATTGTGGGTGCTTATATCGACCACATCTCACCATAAATACTCTATCAGGTGCAGAGAGACAGCCACTTATTTCCTGGAAGAGCAGAAAGTAATAGCAGGGTAATTGTTTTAACACATTTTGCACTTGTAGTGGAGGGTCCTTGCTCTAAGTCATAACTGAGGAAAACACATGTGCTGCATGTGAATGATATGTAGAAAGCAGGTGGGTTAGTTAAAGGGACCTTTTTAAAAATGTTTGTAGAAATTTGTAGCTCAAAGTATTTTTATGAAAAATTAATTATGGTTCCTAATGGGAAAGAGATACAACAGGGATTTATTTCTTTCAGAAAAGGGAATGCTGAAGTTTGAGGGATTAAATGCCTTTCCCAAGGAAGCTGATTCTACAGCTGAAAGAAGTGCTTTTGCTTGAAATTCCAGTTAAAAATGTCAAAACTCTCTATTTACTGCATTGGAAACAGGGTGTAATCTGTATCTCTAGGTAACTAATGTTGTGTTTTAATAACCTGACTGTACTTTTCCACTACAAAGTGTCTGATTCTCAGAGGAACTGAAAAAATTGAAATTTTTTCATATTTTTTTTCCATCTGTGTTACTTTAGTTTACTTGTTTTGTAATCTATTAGACCTAAATCTCTATACCCATTTTGACTAAAACATCAGCTGATAATCTGTGCCTGATTTTTAAAACTTATACAGCTGCCTCTGTCCATTCCCAAACATTTTCAAGCCAGAACTTTTAATATACTAGTTGGTGCTTTCTTGGACCAGGGAGAGTGGAAAAACTAAGGTGGCTGGTGCAGTACATGAGGGTGGAGGCCCTGAATGAAGCCTTTATAAAAACTGTCTCATAGGAGATTTCCTCTCTTCTTTCCAGTTTGGATTAGGTTTTTTGGCATACATATGCAAGAAACTCATCGTGTCTTTGCATTCAAACTGCACAAGCCAGCTTAGTACTTTGTAAGTTTCCCTTGGAAATTGCTCTGCAGTGCTCCATCCAGAGAAGATGCATTTCCCTGTTTGTTTGGTTATAAGCAAGATCACGAGGCATTTATTTTAGCACTCAATTTACTCGCTTCTCTCACTTCTCTCTTCTCCATTCCTATGGAAGTTTGTTTGAAATATTTCTTTGAATTTAGATAGCTGGTAATATTGAGAAATTATTTTCTTTGCCTCTGGCTGATTATAATGCTGGGGCAGATGGATTTAACACAAGCTTAACCCTTTTGCTTCTGGAAAGGATTAGTACAGGCTTAGATAATAACTTGGAAAATACAAGGATAGTATTCAATTGCTGCCATTCTTAATACAGTAATAAAGAGCAATGTGTTCCAGGGTTAGCCCATTAGACATTGAGATAGGTAATCTGATGTTGGATCTTTCTGTGTACACTTACACACATTCATGTATGTTTTCTCTTGAGCTGGCTCTGCGTTACTTGCAGGGGTCCTTCTCTCCTGACCATTCAGCTGAGCAGCCTTGGCAGGAGGGTGGTTGCTCCTGGCCCCCTGAAAGCCTAGGTGCTGCATCATCCCCCGTGTCTTGGAGGTCACAGGTGAGGGCTCATAATCCCCACAGCTGAGGTGAGAACCCATCTTGGATTCTCTGATGTTTCTACCAAAAGTGGGCTTTTACAGGTGATGTTCTGCTGGATGCCACTCTTCAACGGGTGTGGTGCAGCTCCTTGTATTGGACTTGCAGAGCTGGTGAGACCAGATGTGTGCCAGGCAGCTGCTTGTTGGAAATTAGATGTTTCCACACCTGCTACTAATCACACAGAGAAATGCCAGTTCTGGACAGAAACACCAACTGAGTTTAGATGCATTCAGGTTTGGGTGGAAGCAGTGAGCAGGCACTGTCGATAGCTCTGAACACCTAGATGCCTGTACTTCCTTAAATACTGACATGGCTAATGAAGGGTGCTAATTACCATTTGTGATTTGTTTTTGGACTTGTAGTGGTTAAGTTGCTGCAAGCATGTGGATCCACTTCCACGATCCTTTGTGTGTTTATCCCAAGGTCACATGCACATCCCAATTCATTTATTTGTAGCTAAATGCCCTGGTATAAACAACTGCATCTATACAAGGTGGGTAGAAGCTGCTGTTCTTTTGACTTAATAGAATTTTATACTGATGGTGCTGGTGGAAAAAACTTGATAAGAATGAAGGATAAAAGAGGTAAACAGAAAAGCAAACTCTTGGAAGAAAATCTCCAAACATTCAATATTTTCCCCATCTTTCCCACCCCTCACCCCTCCTTGTCCCAGTGCATCTCTTTTTCCAAAACACAAAGACCTTTTTATCTCTGACTTCTGTTTCTGTTTCATTCTGCTATTTTTTAAGCATTAGAAATAGACAATTTACCAGCAGATTATGAGACCTGGTGGAAATCCATTTTTCTTTAGTGTACGGTAGTTGCTAGACATATATAACTTTCAAATCCTCTCTGGGAAGTAAGTGTCAGGGAGACATTCAGCTAACCCAAACAACACATTTCACAGTAAGTGCTGTTCTACCAAAAGGCCTTTAGACTGAATAGCTAAATGTCCCCTCATTTAAGGACATTGAGGGAGCCAGCATCAGGGGATGCTGGGAAGCTTGTTGTCTTACAGTCAATGTAAATATTTGTAGATATTCTGAAGGGAGTCTGAACCCTGCAAAACTTCTGGCTCCTGAATTAACCATAAGGATTTCTCACCTAGTTTAGTGTTCAACTGAAATACAGACAGCAAGGAGTCATAGGCTTGGTCTGCCGTGCAAAGTTCCAGTGAAGAGTGATTTTCAATAGAGCTAATTAAACAAAAGCGCATCAGTAGCATGCATGCACTTACATCAAAGCACACAGAGATTTTATAGGCTTAATTTAACTTTAAATCAGCTTAAATGTGTCCATTTCATGGGCTGGCACTGAGTGGAGCAAATCAATTTTAAATTTAATTAAAGTGGTGTTCTTTTCCAATGTAAGGAGGTCTTATAGGCCTTTCTGTTTCCCGTTATTGATCTCAATGGTATTCCTTGAACATGTTAAAAAACCCATTTTTTTTTTTTCACACAACTTACTTGCAAAAATACTGAATTCAGTCATCTGCACATGATTAACATTTTTGCAGTACATATGTACTATTCTGTTACACAGCAAGATCCATATTGGCATGTAATTTTTGGATAAGCTTTTTCATAGTTTGTTTTCACTAAATGTCCTGTTGAAAAGAAAATTGGAGAGCCTGTGACAAGTATGTAGAAATCTTTTTTATGACTTTTAGGCAAGGAAGAAAAGAATTTGTATTTAAATGTAAGCAATTTCCTGTGATGTGAGTTTGTTCACAGTGGGGTAACCTTAAAGGTGATAGATAGTAAGAAAGCTAATATAAATAAATAAACTATATTTATAATGTAGTAGCAGCTACAGGTCATCATAGCAGTGTGGCTTGTTCAATATTAGAATGAATACTCTATTTTTCCAGCAAAATGAAATGTATTAAAAAACAAACAACTTTCTAGTCTCAGAAAATGCACGAATAGTGGAGACTAGAACAGAATAACTCTAATACTTGCCAATGTTCATAACACAGATTAGCAATTTTAACGTTCTCAAACCTGAGATGTTCCCCTTAACTAATGAGCCCGTCCTCTTTATTGCTCAAACTTCTGACCATACTCAGACAAAAAACCACCACAAGTATTAAGCAACCCCCAAAACATCCTCCTGAGAACTATTTATACAAGATGCAGTGGTCAGTCAGGGCAGTAAAACAGTGGTTTACAAGAAGCCCAAATAAAGCCTAGGGCTGTCCTGAGCAGGATGGCCTGTGGCGAGTCAATGGGTAAACATTCTCAGAGCAGAAATTAAAAAAGGGGAGAAACAGCCTAAAGCAGATGAAGGCAAGTCTGTGAATAATTCCAAGCAAGCAGCATTGCCTGTGTTCTCATGTACCTTAATCCTTGTCACGTGTTTGAATTAGGATTATGCTTCTCTCCCACCCACCTTTAAGTCCTTTTATTCATTAGAAACTTACATAAAATATGGAATAAATCTATTTGAAGAAAAGTTCTCTTGTACTGCAGATTGTCTAAGGAAACCTCCATGTTATGATTAGATCTGTTATGGTTAGATCCTTAACAATTTATTTCAGTGGGAAAACTTCCATTGGATTTAATAGCAGCAGGGTCTGAACTACATTTTCACGAATCATTTCAAGACAGTTTGTCATTCAGGGATATTGGCTTCTTACCAAATGACTCTTTTAGTTAGATCATAAGGCAGATTGCCTTTGTTCCATGTTATATCCAGCCCCATGGATGTGGTCTTGAAAGCAACCTGAAACCTGGGTATCATAACTTTGGTGAAATAGCCTTAATACCTTAACACATTATGCTACGATAGTGAATTATGTTTTGGGAGAAAATATTCTCACATGTCCTATAAAAGAAAAATTTACACTGGATCTATTTCTGTAGTGTGGCTACAGTTCTCTGTTGGAGGTAAATTTATTAAAGTAAGATAGACCTACTTGATAAAATCCAAATGTAAGTACCCTTCATTATTTCATACAAAGGCATTTTCAGCATGGTAAGTGAAATATCCTTGCTTGAAACTGTATTTCGAAACCAAGGCTTTGTTGCATCAACACAAGCATGCAGCATCAGTGGCACTCACCAGCTGAGCAAAGCATCCTTTGGGAGGAATTTGGTCAAAGCTTGTGACTGTGAAGGTTGGTAAGGTTTTTGACACTGTTTTGCACCATATCATTGTATCCAATGTGTTCAGTCTAGAGGCTGAACAACCAGATGGTAAAATACCTGGTGAGGTGGTTTGCTTTAGAGGGTGCTGATTAATGGGTCATGCACTGTCTGGAGGCCCAACTAGAGGAGCACTGCAGGGTCTATCACTAGAACCGGCCTGTTTCGCATTTCCATAAATGACTTGGAGGAGAGAGTGAAGCGTGCTTTCAACAGAACTGTAGATGGTGACAAACTGGAATGGTCAGGACCACTCATGCTGTGAGGCTGCACAACTGGGGCTTGTTCACTGTGGAGATGAGGTGGCTTTGGAGGCCCCCACCAGTGTGTCCCCTCCTCCTCACCCCCATAACTACTGGAGATCACTGAGGACATGGAGCCATGGTCTCCACAATGGGGCATGGTGGACAAGGAAAAATGGCACAAGTTGAAATGAGAAGTTCATACTGGATATGAGGAAATACCTTCCCACCATGAGGACAGTGGCACAGGCTGCCGGGCGTGGTTGCACAGCCTTCATCCTTTGGAAGTCTTTGAGACCTGACAGGAGAACCGGCCAAGTACGTTGTCTGAGCTCATGGTTGAGTCCACCTTCAGTAGGAGGCTGGTCCAGAGAACTGCTGAGATCCCTTCTGACTTGAACAATCCTTCATTCCTATGATCCTATAGGTGCAACTACAGTTTGGCTTGGTGTTTACCTGAGAAGCAATATATTGATAAAGGCTTTCTTTGGCCAATTTTTTTTAAAGATGCCTTGCCCTTGTAACAGTCTTTCATAAAACAACTCTTTTGCCTGCTTGTTTCCTACACCCCCAAAGCAAAGTTATTCTTGACACCGACAGAAGAATTATGAAAGTAATGTCCCTGATGATGAGCAGTGAATCAGCACAGCCTTTAGTGTGTTCTTACCTCTGCAAAAGCTCACTGATGATAATGCAAGGTGGATAGTGGATGTAGGCAATACACACACTACATAATCCTAGACAAAACCAAGGTCACAGAAGCATACAATGATATATCCCTCACATTTTTTTAAGTGGCTGATTTGACAAAACATAAGGATATTTCATAAGTTCCTGCAGTAACTTAGAATATTTACTTTCCATGCAATAGAGAAAAACTGTGAAGCTGTGAAGACTGAAAATCTACACTCTGCTAAGAAATACACTCTAGAAATTGCTGGAATTAAACAGTACTCACATTACTCTTATTTAAAAACCATTTGGGGCTTGTACATAGTTCACGTGACTCAGGAAGTAGCTATTATCATTAATCATGTTTTCACATTACGTTCACTGTGCTAGGTCTCTCATATTTCTAGACAAAGCTTAAGGCAGGCAAATACAGATTTTTATCTGGCCTATGGAAATGGAAGAGGCAGAGGATGAACAGGAATCTACTCATTTAGGAACAATGAAATTCCTTTGGTGGAGTGTTTTATATAACAAGCAGCCACAGTGGCACAGTTCTGACAGCAGCTTGTCAGCATCTATGGTTCCCTTTGAGTTTCAGCACTTGTGCTTCATTAATTGGTAGCATTCAGTGAGGTTAAGAATGAAAAATACTCATCTCTTGGGGATTTTAAAATTTCGTTTTCAGTAGTTGATACTAAATTCTGCACCCAGCCACTTTGATTTGCAAGGTAATTTTCTCATTTTAACTCAGAAACAAAATGCAGTTCAGAGAGGTTCATTTTTTCCATAAATTGGTGTTCTTGGTCCCGGCTCTGTAATAAGATGTTCCAAATGTTCATTGCTTGCAGTCTGTCTCATATAATTTGGGATGGGTATGACGTGTTTTGATGCACATAAGACTATTCTCTTTTGGGATTCATTTAAATCCATCTCAGTTTAGAAGAAGAAGCTTGTCTCAGCTTTGTAGGTGCCATGTATGAAGTGCATTGTCTTCTCAGCTCATTTACCCTTAGGCAGGTGCTCATATAACAAACCATCAGAATAATTGGCTTGAAAAAACAACGTCGTGTCTGTCAGGAGGGAGGACAATAATTAATAACATATGGAAAGAGTTACTTTTACCACAGGGATGAAAGGTACCATGGTAAAACAGGATGTGGGCAAATGTATGCTCCAGTTGTCTCTGCCTGTGGTTTGTGTCAGCCTGTGTATGACCAGGAAGTTCTGGCTTATGGTGTGTCCAGATGATAGTCAGAATAATTAATGGGCTTTTTTAAAAAAATATAAACTATAAAACAAGCTTATAAGTAGAGCAGTTCATTGATTTCAGTTGTAAGATTCTGCCCTACTATTAATTCCACAGAAATTACTCTTAAATCTTGCCGAAAGTATCTTTATTTTCCATTTCACCCAAGTATCAGAAATAGTGGGTACATGTTTTTCAGTTGTGTATGTTCATATTTCCTGAAACTTTGCCTAGAACCTGAAAATTGTTAGAAAATACTGGAAGAATTTGTATATGATTTGTCAGCTATCTTTGAAAGGGAAATTTTTCTAGTTGCTACCGCTGCAAAAAACCAACCCTATTGCAATGATAAGCATACGCCTGAATTTCTCCAAAGTGATTAACTCTAATCTATTTGATATCATCCAGAATTCCAGAGGATTTCAGCTCAGATTAAAAACCCTTTTTTAACATGAACAGTCATGCAAATTGATAAATGGGTCTTACAACATCCTGCCTAGGATGACCAAGTCATGCATATGGTAGAGTTTATCACGTATGTCACACAAAGCAAGGCAGTGCTTGATAAGCACTTTTATTGGGTAATTAATTTTTTTTTTTTTACGTTTGCAAATAAAGCAGATTGATTTCCATCTTGAAGTAATTTACTAACACATTATAAACTCGTCAAATGCTAATGTGGTGCAGTATGCCATTTCCTGTTTACTAAGTAAACTTTTAGCTGTCTGCTTTGTGTCTTTCAGGTTGAACCTGGAATTGTCCTCTGCCAGGGATGTCATGGAGCCTGCTGTCAGAGCCCTCCACCTGAAGGAAAACATTGCCTCCTTGCCTTGACTTCTTGCAAATACAAATCATGGCCATCTCCCAGTGGTTTGCAGGCCCAAGCTAGAACATGCAGAGGTGCTCCAGGGAGCTATTAAAAGGTAAAAATGCTATCAAATTGATGTCATGTGATGTTTCTGGCTATTTACCAACTTTTTTTTTTTTCTTTAAGCATCTATTTGTGAAGATTATTTGAGATATATACAAAACTTTTTTTTCTTTAGCATGAAAAGCAGGTGTCCTTTAAAGAAAGGACCCAGGTCCTTTCTAGCACAAGGTCATCTATTGCTTCAGGAATTTATGGAAGCAGCAACTATGAAATGATCTTCTGGGAACAGCAGAAAAAGGGAAAAATGCCCTTCAGAGCCTTAAAGGTTCACTGAAACAGTAATTTAAAAGGATTTGAATCCAGTTACTCATGACATTTCCCATGCCAATTCAAAGCTGGCCAGCTCTTTCTCCACATTTTATTTTTTTCATTTTATTAGTGTATGCTTTTACAGGAAATGAGTTAACATAAATCATATTACAGACAAGATAAGCAACAAAGTCACTGGAAGTAACATGCTAGGGTAAACAAGAATCAGACTAAAGGAATCTTTGCCATATGGGGCACTCTCAAAAGGCATATAAAATCTCCTGATAAATGAAGTATTTGTAGTACTATATTTCATATGACAGCGAGAGTGAATTCATCCTTTTAGGAAGGGATATTAAGATTGTCCTTTGAATGGTGGGTCATGAGTGGGAGAGGCAGTGACTTAATTTCCACCTTGAGTATCCTAGAGGAAAAGAGAAGATGCATATGCACCTCCTACTGCACTGGAGTTCATACAGCAAAGCCCTATGAATTCTGCTTCCAACAACAATAAAACTGGACACATGTAGTAAAAACATATGGACAGTTTTGTTTTGTAATATTATAATTTTTCATAATTTTCATGGTTTCATTTGTCCTGAATGGCTGCAGTATTCTACATCTTTTCTTGTACAGAGTTTTTTTTTTATCCACTTGTTTTATCACCTTAACTGCATGACACTTGGACCTACTTGTCAGCAAATAAGGATAAAAGTATTTTTTTCTGTCAATGTGGATGGTGGGAAAAAACTACCTGTGCATCACTGGTGGAGATTTGATTAGGACTTTCCCATTTGCCTACTTTATAACAAATTTTCAAGGATGAACTACCAGCAGCTGAGTGAATATTTAATAAAAATTGTGAACTTGCTTCAGTGACAAGTGAAACAGTCTGTATAAACCTTTTAGGAAGACAAATATCTGCTTGCAATGAGAATTGTACAGTGGGAATTGTATGGGTTTCAGTGGCCTGGAGGAGTAATAACATCAATAAGTGCAGTATTGTATACTTGTGTATGATGCATATACTTGTTTCCTCACAGTGATGTTATCATAAACATAATGAATACAAAATGTGCTAAGGCCCTAAAACCTAAATTTCTGAGTGATAGTCTGCAGTATGTAGCAGTCTGAAGATATTACAGAGCATATAGTGTGATTTTTTAGTTCTCAGCTGTTCACAGCAATAAAACTAGAAAGCACACTAGCAACAGCTACAACCAAAGTTCCTTTAAAATTCACTTTACAGGCCCAGGCTGCTGAGGCATATGCAGAGTTCATGTAAATACTGTCGTGCTTTATAACACAGAGCAAATTGGTGTTGGAGGAAGCAGAAAGGGGGAAAGGAAGGCTGATACTAGGACACTCCAAAGAGAGATGCCTGTAGAGAAATGCTGATGCTTCCTGAAAATTCTGTTAGGCTTGTGGTTTTCTCAAGCCTCAGAGCTCTTCCATGATACATTCTGTTGGAGCCTTTTAAAGGGATGAAGGAAGAAGTTTGTTTCCCTGTCACTTCCAGCATAAATGAGCTGTTGTTAGACTGTTTTGAATAAAACCAAGATAATATAAATGGTTGACCAAGAAGAATCAAACAGCTTTTTTGGCTAGTTGGTACCTCACTCCAGTGAAACACATACGAAGAGGTTGTCTGGGAGCAAGGATTGTGTTCTGGGGTGCTCTGACAACACCCCTTCTTGCTCCAGTGTTTGCCTAGTGGCTTGAGGACTTTCATGATGAATTCTGAGTGCCTCGTCCCCAGCAGGGACCACAGGTGACTTTGCTGTTCTGCAGTTCTCACCAACACTGGGAACGGAGTGTCCTGCAGTCATCCTCTGAAACAAATCTCCAGTAATGTGTCATGGAATTTGTGTATTCATGACCAGAAGCAGTTAGAGTTTAGGTTTTCCATCTTACTCATAAAATTACAGCTCTTGCAGCACGTAACTCTTAAGACCACGATGACAAATGCTGTGAACTGCTTTAAGGAGAAGGGTGCTGTTCAACCTCTTACCCTAGGAGACCCAAGGAAATCCCATATGGGCATGACATGACCACAGCATGAAAATGGCAAGTTATTTACCCATTTTGTACATCAATAATGTTAAAGTGGAGTATATGTGGTTTGCCTGACATATCTTAAAAGGGTGTCTTGGGGAAGATGTAAAAACTAATTGCCTTGATGTTTTTGTTGAGAGTTGCCTTGGATGTAATTATCGATTCTCAAATATGGTTGCTGGATTTTTTTTTTTCCCTCTGGACCTAAAATATTGTTATTAAAAATAATGGAGTAACAAGTTAATGAAGGGAAAGAAACAAACAATCTGCTAAGCTTGCATGAATGCAGTGGCAGCTCATAATTTTTTAATGATTCTCATTTTTATGTTCTTTTGTGCCATTTTTTTCTCATGAAATAAGAATGGATAAAACGCTGTAAATTTGGTCCAAATGTAGAAGTTATTCAGTACCTGGCCACACGTGGAAACTGTAACAATGAAAGTTGCTGTACATGGATGAATTGTTGTTATGTTTCATAACACATATGAATGATTCTGACCCTTTGAAGAGAAAAGGTCAGTGCCAGTTCTTACAAAAGCAAGGACGGTGGCCAAGTGATGTTGGCTGGAATTTGCATGGGCCTACAAAAGCACCTTAGTGTTGGCCTGTAGCACACAGATTTTCCAATTTTATTAATAAAATCACAGACGTGCCTCCCCCTCTCTTCCAGATCTGCCTAGTGGGGCTAGATTTTTCTCCTGCTCTTTGTGATCTGGATGTTTACCCACTGGAGATCAAAATGAGATCACCAAACACATTTTTCCATGGGTGACCTAAAGCTGAAGCTGTTATCTTCCCCAGCTGAGCAAGCAGTAGAAAATAAGAACAAAATCAACTACTAAAGAAAACTTCTTGGCTTTAAAATTGTTAAAGAGGAAGCAATCTGTAGCTGAGAAGCAAGTTTCCAAAACAAAGATCTCCTTAGAGTAATACATTTGACACTTTGCCACAGTCAGAGCTCTGTGCATGCCTGGGAAACCCTTGCAGAGTTCAGTTTGAGGAACGTGTGGCTGTTGAACTTGATGCATTGATGGGGATGATCAACTTACTGTGTGCAGTGCAGTGGGTTGAGGGACTGGCTGGCCCCCTTCATTTCTCCCACAGTAGTAATGATACTTGCACATCAGAACAAAACAGGCTATTCTTTTGCACTGCAGCTGAAATGCCTCCCCTGTTGCCCCCCAGTGACTGCAGCTGAGCTGAGCTGTTATGAATGTGTTAGCCCTGAGTCTGCTGAGAGCTATAAATGTCATGCCTTCAATGACATGCCCTCCTGGCTAGGTGGAATTCATTCTTCAGAGTGACCTGAGGATAGGACCACTGCCTTCCTTCCCAGGCCGTTTCTGCCAGAGAAACAGTATGAGGCTGTAAATGCATACTGAGGAGTTGTCAGGAGGTCCCTTGGCTCTCTTTTGTCTTGGCTGCTCTAGACTGTGGCTCCAGATCCTCCTCCAGTGGGAAAAGATAAGAGTTATGCTTCTGCCTAATTTCTATGAGACCAAATCTGAAAAAAAGAGCTATTTTTTCATTTCCACATATGTTACAATGTACTGGTGCAGGGCCATTGTGGGGCAATGAAATGGCTCTCTGACATGATGAAGAGATTAAACATATCATCACTTGTGTTTTGCTTCTCCATCTTCTTTGCCAGAGGTTTACTTCATAATGTAAAGCACAGTAAAACCAGAAGACGTGGAGGATTTGAGGAGAAAAACTGTAGGTAATGAATTTCTTTTCCCTGTCTGTGGACACGTCTGGGATATAACAGGAGGGTGGTGATACTCCATGGTCAGCAGCAACATCTTTGTTGCCATGCTTTGCATCCTCTGATTGCTTCCCTCTACAGGCATGTGTAATGGATGACAATGTGCTCTCTACCTAGGTGCTTTTTTTCTGGGATGCTGTTTATTCCTTGTTTCAAGTATTTTTCCTGCATATTTGTGACTGATGAATACCATGTTCCTCCCAGGGACTGTTCTGGTGTTGGTGGCCTTTTTTTGTCTTTGCCTTCACTTTTGCCAAGGAAAATTAGGGAGCAGCTTTTCCGTACTGTGGTTCAATCCTCCTGGTGTCCATTGAAGTAAAGCAGGTGCACACTGGTGTCCTGTTAGACCAGGATCTGTCCCCTCTATGTCCTTTGAGGAAAAATGGTGAAGAGAGTCAAAAGCTGGAATGCTGCCCAGCAATCTTAATTTCTGCCTTGAACACAGCTGGGAGACAATTTTCCTGGAGAAACTACTAGGCTGACAAATACCACTGAGTAGCCTGTTTGGGAATTTTACCATAACAAATAAGCCGTTTTCTTCACGCCTGAGGCTCTATGGTCCGTACCATACGTATCTCTCCTCCTGTCAGGCTGAGGGTTGGATTCCCTGTGCTTGCCTCTGTACTCTTACCTACACAGCTGTTAGCCATTACTCTGCATTCTGTTTGTCTATCTTTTAGGTGAAAGAAAACTTTTTTTTCCCTTGATTTAATTTGACTAGGATAAAGTAATTATGCAGAAACCACAATAGCTCTGATGGTAAGCAGACTGTATGGAATAAAACTGCCTAAGCATAAATGGGTAAAACTTGGTTTTATGCTACTTCTGTAGGGGATGGGACATTTTTGGCATTGTGCTTGCATTTTGTGTGTATTTTTCACCTAGGAAACCCCATCTCTTCCTACCCATCAATTTTACTGAAACTTCAGCATTTGTGGTTGATTGAAATAGGTACTTTGAAGCCAAAAAGAAATTTAAATAAAATATTGAAGGTAAAGTTGTCAAAAATCCTTGTATTTTACCATGTTTGTTCAATCTATTTAATCATGGTTGGATGCCCCATCCCTAGAAATATTTAAGGCTAGGATGGATGGGTCCTGGACCAGCTTGGTCAAAGATGGGAGATATCCATGCCTATGCAGGGCTGGAATTAGATTATGTTTAAAGCCTCTTGCAATCCAAACCATTCTATGGTTTTATGACTGTTCGTTATGTACGTACGTCTTGTATGCAAGACTGTATTGACTGAAAACATGGCTTCCCATCCAAAGAATTTCAAAAGGTCTAATACCCTGGGAAACAGATTCAATCCATCTTAAAATAAAACCTAATTACCTCTGAAGGTCTTGTTCTGAAAGGTGAGTTAAAGCTTGCTGTTCTGTGTAATCACACAAATGTGTTTTGTAAGCTTTCCTTAAAAATGTCCAGCTGGCCTGAGCCAAGCTGCACAGGCCTGCAGAGCACAGCATTGCCACTGGGATGCTCCCAGTGAACCCGGGGGACTCCAGCGCTCTTGTAGATCTGGATGTGGAAACTGACTTCAGTGGGGCTGGGAGCGCTGGCAGGAATGCTGAGAGTTACATCTTTCCACTTCAGAAACTCAAGGGAGATATTAAACATCCACTTGATCAGCAGCAAACTCCCTGCTCCAATTCTCGCTCAAAGGATGTCATGTCTAATGGAGCTGAACTGCCAGAAAGCTGCACCTGAGAGAGGAGGATTTCTGCCTCAGGTTAGTCCCTGGTGCAGATCCAGAGGAACTGCCAGAGGAGGGAGCCAAACTTCATTTCTGTTGGCAATATTTATTTTGCTGATGTTCTTTGCTGTGCTCCTGCACTTTCTGCTCCCTTTGTGGTAGGAGGAAGCCAGGTACAGAACAGTGTGTGCTCATGAACTACTTCTACTCAATGGTCCTGCTTTAGATTCCCTGCTTGTGAGGTGGTATGGGAAGGGAGATACTCTGCTCTCCTCAATCAGAAGACATAGTAGAGCAGCTGTTCCCAGTAACACTTATGACACTATTGCTGAGACAAACATTTTCACAATGATGCATGGGAACGCTAAATCCAAACCACATTGTTTAGCTAATGCATGCTTTCGCTCTGCTAAAGGGGAATGTCACATAACTGAAAGTAAATTGAAGAGATCAGAGTTTAGAAAATATGACAAAGTTGAAAACTTAAAGCTGTAATACACAGTAACATCCTTTAGCAGTGAAATCAATGATCCAGAGTGGAGTGTGTATGTGTATTTTATGGCAGTTTATTAGGTATGACTCCCCTCTGGCCAGTCCAGTGCACAGACACTGTTGTGAGTCAGGAATGCTTTCTGCCAAGCACTTCAGTGAAACTGAGTATAGCATATAGATCTCCTTTCTCACAGAACATATCAGGCATTGCAACATATCATAGATATGTCAGACTGTAGGTATGGTTTCTGGCATTTTTCTTTAATCTGCACTCCCAGCTGGGACTAATGAAACACTGCTCTCAAGGCGTGTGTGTGCACATGTGCTCAGAGAGTCCTCACACACTGTTTTAATAAGGTAATACTTTTATTTTCCTTAGCAAGAGGAAAGGTACTTGCCTTCAGTAGTGATGTGGTGCAACAGCTTAGAGAAAGGAAAGTTAAAAATGAATGGAGACCCAAAATATTTAATTCATAAACTGATTACTGAACGAGTGATAGCTACCTTAATATTGTGAGAGCCTTGGTGCTGGCACTTTCAAAATAACTGATATGGGTTTGAGAGATTGTTGGAGAGCCTTCTCCTTCTGGCACTGTTGTGGAGACATCACTAAGTTTAGATCACAAGAATGCAAAGTTACTCAATCAAACACAGAAGTCTGCTAAGTTCATTCAATAAATGGAGATAAAAATGGAGTTTTGTCTCTTACCAGAGGATCATGGTCAACTTCCCCCCTTCCTTTTCAATGTGCCTTTGCTGTAAGTTCTGGGTGATTCTATCAGGTCTGATCAAAGCTAGAAACACCTTTGGCAGTGGTTTGAAGGTTTTGTCTGAACTCAGCAAGCAATGAAGAAAAAAGGAGAGGGGAAGCACATTAAGGACTTGAAAACTATTTTTAGGTGTGCAGACTAGGGAGCTGACAGCAATATCTGACAGCAACACCAAAGTGCCTTTGTGATTACTTGGTTTTCATGTTAGAGGGTAGAGTCTGTCAGCCCATTGATTGTTTTTACTGTCCAGCCTCCTGCTTTTGAAGAGCTGCTCTAGTTAATTTCAATGGTACACTATACAGAAATCTTGCCTATTTAAATAAATGGAATTCAGTACTTTCAACAAAGGCCCGGGATGTTATGATCCTCCCATGCATTGTCAGGGTCCTGGGGCACTGTAGCTCATGAATAACACAGATGGAGGAAGGTTTATAGAGTCTGTGGCAGTGGTTTTATTTCATATCCGAAGTGCGAAAAGTTTCTTCCAAAGAACAACATTATTTGATACTTTTAAGTACGTAGGTCTGTTTGGCCTTACAAATAATAGTGCAGGTGCTGTAGGAATTTTGTGATGGAGCCCTTTGCAGGGAAAACTGGAGTGTTGCAGAGGCTGTGTGCTAACCCAAAAAGCCAAATTAAAAACGTATGCAGCCACACTGCAGCATGTGGGTGGCTTTTAGGCAAGTGCAGAGTGTTGTTAAATGTCGAAATCAAATATAGGCATGGAGAAAACTGGTGTGTGAATGGAAAGACTGATCACATACTTGTCCTGCCATTTAAATGTGTGGTAGGCTCCTCTGAAATTGAAAATCTGCCTAGTAGCAAGCCAGCTTGTAGGGAAATACAAATCTGATTTTGAGTCTTCATACATTTCTAAAATCTAGCCCTTCTGCAGGTCTGAAAAATAGTTAGCATTTGCAATTTATTATCAGCTGCCTTTGCATTTTCATGTTGAGGCTGTGGTCTTGCTGTCTGCTCATTCACACTGATGACATTGCCTATAAAACTTGACAACTGGCAACTTAAGTAATGAGTATTAACTTCAAAACCTAGCTCTGATGTAGAAGAAATCTCTGTATTGTACATTTGAAAACTGAGGTGCAGATATTAAATATTTGTTCAGTGTCCTTTTAAAAGCTGTAGCATAGACAGAATTTGACCTTTGCTCTGAAAAACCTCAGCCTAGTACTTGATAGTGACCTTTTTATCATCTTTTAGGTAAAATGCCAAAAATTCATGCAATGCTCCCTCTTCATTTGAAGAACAGAATATTAAGTGAACAGTAATGATTTATTCTGCCTAACCTGAAATAACTCTGTAACCCTGAGATTTTATTGTGTAAGATGAAGACTTGGTTAATTTAAAACGGTTCCTGATATGTGATGACCTAGTCCTTATCCACTGTCTAGCTCACCATATGCAGAATATTCTTTTTTACAAGTTTAAAAAAGCACAACATTATTTGAAGTCAGGCAAATGATTGCTTTGGATATTGGCCAAAACAACAGATAAAATCAGCTAAAAAAATAAAAAAGAAAAAAAAGAAAAGACAAAAAAAAAGCAAGAACTTTTGGTGGATTAATATGGGAGAAATAAGCCTAAAGTTTTCTAAAAGTAAACAAAAAATTGTGCTTTATGTCTTTAATCCTCCTTCCTCCCCTTGTCCCTTTGTATACCGTTTTATCCATTCAGTTTAGGAGAGTCCTGCCCTGAATGCTTTTGCCAGTTGCATCACCTTTTAATGTTCCTTCTGTACATTTGCAACTACTTTGGAGCTGTAGTTCCTTTTATGTCACTCACCCAATATTTAGAATTTGTAGTTTCCTCAGATAATTGGCCATCTTGACAAGAAGAGTGACACAATCACCTGTCAGATACTTTTCATTCCTGACTTCCATGCCAAAACTGACATGTGGATATTGGGATAATAATGTGTTATCTTAATTAGGTGTATCTTCATGATGCATGCTTTATAACAGATAGAGCATATGAAACTACTGCAATTCCTTGCCAGGGTATCTTTGAAATGAGATTCCCTACTTAAGAGTTTTCCTCCTTCTTAAATAAATAAAGAGTAAACGAACAATCGCAGAGTCCAAGTCTGAATCCTAGCACTTCCTGTTAAACCTCACAAAATAGTGCAAGAAACATGTTTGGTCTGCTTTCTAAGGCTTGATGATGTGATAGAAAGGATGTTGTATGTAACATCAAAGAATGATGTTGTTATACCTCTGAAGCCTGACTTCTGGAAGTCCAAGTGAAATAATGTATGTTCATTTTTCTCCAGAATATGGCAGTTTTTAATAGGCTTGGAATCTTATCAGAAATGTTCCAACGATTTCCTTCATTGTGTTTGTGTGTGCTTTTTTTTTGACTATCCAAATTTCTCTCACACTTTTCAAAGTTTTGTTAAGTGACTCCCTGCTGGGTTTAGTTAAGAGCGGTGCTGAGCAAATTGCAAGCTGCCAAAACCAGCCAACAAACCACCAGTGATGAGCAAATGTTTCTGCTCTTTCAGCTCATGGTGAGTGTTACTGTTTTCTCAATTCCAGCATCATGTTCAAGTGGAAAATGGTGCAGTCTGGACTACAGACAGACCTGAACAGTGTTTTGGACCTGAGCATACAGAGTCTGGCTGAGGATCAGGGTGGATCATAACTTTCACACTTGCTGTCTATATATGTTAGGATTAAAGTCTTGGGAGTATTCCTGGCCCAGTGATCATTCTTGAAGTAGACTTCTTGGAACTGTCCACGATGATCTCGGAACAGAATTTAGATCTGTGTATTTATGTCCCTTAGAATGATTACAGACCTTTTTTGTGAAAGACTGTAGATATGAACCTTTAGAGCCCCACAAAACAAAGTGTGTAAATATGTAATGTGTATGTAATGTGTAAAAGGCAATTCATAGGGAATGAATGGATTAGTTTCTTCTCTACACCCTCCTGCTGCAGTGAACACGTTCTGAATATATTGTGTTTTTCTCTGTTTCCTCCTCCAAATGTAGTCTGAATGGAATAGGTTTTGCCTGTAGTAGCATGTCTTTTTAGTGTGTTCTCACCATTGTCCTCAAAACCAATTCCTTTAATTGTCTATGCTACATGCCCATGTGCTGGCATGCATGTGGTGGGAGGCTTAGGGAAGATCAGTGACTTTCCCAGGAGGGGAGATGTGAGCCCAGGGCAAAGTGTTTGCTCAGCCATTAGCTCTGCTGCAGTGTTGCACTCATCTTAGTAATGTGAAAGAGAGTCTATTAAAACCAAAGCCAGTCAGATATTAAATTGAGACAACTAAAATTTCAATAGTTAGGAAGAATACCCAGTTCCTTCTTTGTCCTGTGAATAGGATGTGCTTTAAAGTTAGGAGCAGGTGACAAACTCCTAGTGTTTCTGGCTCTGCCACAAATTTCCTTCAGAATTGATGTTTTTCCTCAGCTTACTGTTGCACAGGCATACTTATTTAAAAAAATCCCTTACAGAACCTTAGATGAGAGTCCAAAGTCATTGAAAAAATGCAGATTTCAAGACTGCATAGTAAAACAGCTAACCATTTCAGGAGAAATGGGCCTTCTCTCCAATGTTAACTTGGGGGAGGTGGAGATGATAGAATAGTTTTCTGCAAATGTGTGTTCCAAATCAGTACAAAAATGCAGAGGTAGATTCTCACAAAATATCTTGCTTTAAATGGCATTTCATAATAAACCACTTGAACCTAGTTCTTCCATATCCAGTCCTTAGGTTCTTTTGGATCAGGAAGGCATGTTTTCTTACAATCATAGAGTCATGGAATCATTAAAGTTCTTAAAGACCTCCGTGAAAATTTTCTGCTGTGGAGTGCTTACAACATCTTGAAGCAGACTAATCTTTCCTAGGAGACATTTATATTAAAACTACTAAATCCCTATCACATATTTTGGTTTGAATAAGACAATATTTTTGGACACAGAAAAATTCAGTTGAAAAATTCACAGCTTATACTTGGTGATCCAGTCACAAAAGCCACTTAGTATGTCATTTATATTTTTTCTGATGCCCTAATGAAGATTAGGTGTCTGTTCTCATCTGAGTTCATCAAGCACTAATTTAGCAGTGTGTTGCACAACTTTGTACTTCTGAATTAACTCCTAGCTCCTAGCTGTAATCACAGAATAGGGCTAGCACAATGTTAAGTATGCTACAAACCAGAAAGGTTCGTGGGGGTCTCCAAGGTGTCTGTAATCAAAATATAAGACAAAGCTGAGAATTGGATAGTATGAATGGAGTGTGTGTATGTGTGTGTGAGTGCAGTAAATACTAAGATAAAAATGGCAATTTTAAATATATTGCTTGTCAAGGTTTTATCTATGTAATGTAGAAAGATAGAATTCTGAAGAGAGGTTTGAAATGATATAATAACTTATAAAGATTTCCATTTTAACATTACTAAGTTAGCAATAATATTAGATGTCAATTCTAGAGTACAGTACTGTGAATAAAGGTTTCACTGAGGATTTAAAGTAAGACATAATTTTTTGGCAGATCTTGTTTTAATGTAGATGTTAGGAAGGATGAGGGAAGCAACAACAGTCTACATACATGTAGATAATTGTATTTACTTATTACAGGTATTGTCTTGTTAGGTGCAAACTAGACACTTCATGAGCTGGTCGTGCTAAGGACAAGGTCAAGGAGAAGTTAGGAATGTAGGATAGATGATTTTTTTAATCTAACATGCCAAACCTAAATCAGAAAACATCTGTGTGATGCTGCTGCTGCTGCTGATGGATATTTAGGAAAGTCAAATGTGTGGTCAGCCCACTAATACTTTAGTATCAGAGATTATCTCAAGTTGGAAGGGACCCATAAGGATTATCAAGTCCAATTCCCTGTTCCTCTCAGGGCTACCTAAAAATGAACAATATGGTTAAGTGCATCTTCCGAATGCTCTTGAACTCTGCCATGACCACTTCCCTTGGCAGCCTGTTCCAGTGACCAACCACTTTTTCAGGGAAGAATATTTTCCTAACTCTCCTGATGTAGCTTCATTCCATTTCCTCATGTCCTACTGCTGGCCATCAGAGAGCATATCAGCACCTCCTGCTCCGCTGCTGTCCTTAGGGAAGTTGTAGACTATAATGGGTCCACCCCTCAGCCTTCTTTTCTCCAAGCTAAACAAAACAAGCAGCCTCAGCCACTGCCCTACATCTTGTCCTTGAGGCCTTTTACTTTACTGGCTGCCCTCCCCTGGACACACTCCAATAGTTTGATGTCCTTCTTATATCAAGGAGCCAAACCTACACACAGTACTGGTGGTGTCATCATATCTCTGATGCTAAAGCATTGTGTACTTGCTGTTTAAAATTTACCCATTATAATAAATGTAGTCCATCTGCTCTAACTTTGGGTTAAGGCTGTGCATGCTCCTGGAGAACAAGCACATCTTTGAACAGGAGACAAATGGTGAGTCTTTCTCCCCATCTCATCTGCTCTCCTATGAGAAGGTAACCTCTTTTCTTTCAGTTCTTTCCTTGTTTAATAAGCATATTTGGGTGATTTAGGATGAATACACCATGAATGAAGAGATTATGTAACATATGTGGTTGAGATAAAGAAGTGATCAGGTGCAATTTAAATTTAAGGATGACCAGAGGACATCCTTACAGGGACAGATCTCATAAAATATAATGCCACTCAGAGTCTGGAAGTTGTGCAAGACTGCTGGTAAAGAATTTCTTTGCTCAGATAGGCCATTCCAGTCTTCTCTTTCTCAAATTCTCAACGGATAGCAGAATTGTTATAATATTTAATTCAGTATGAGATAGCACCTTTCTGAATTATGATTATTTATAAAAGCTTTCAAACTTGAAAAGCATTCTTCCCCTTGATAGGTGACCAAAGGATTTTTTAGGAATAGTAAACATTAAGCATAGTGGAAGAAAGTTGTGAGTTACTAAGGAAAGATTAGTAATGCAGTTTTAGGAATTTATACAGCCCCAACTGGAAAGTCATCATGTATTACTGAAATTTGGTCTACACATGGGAATGTGGCTGGCAAAATAATGTTAAGAAGGAGCAGGGCAGTTATGTGTGATGAGGTGACAGTACATAAATAGTGTATACTCATTTTTATATTTATTTATACAAATAGGTATTCCTGTGGAAAATGGCTGAAGGTTAGCTGATGGCTGATACCAGTTCTGCTGCAGTTTTCTGCACTATGTTATCATGTAATTACCATTTAGTGCATGAATTTTAACAGCATTAAAAACCTGAGCCAATACAACTGACATTGTCTTTATAGAGACAGAGTTACAGTAAAGGAAAACAAAAATTTGAAACTAAAGAGTGCTCTAATTTCAGCTGCTAATTTAAGTCTTACTGGCAAAAGCATTTATAAAGTTTGGACAAGTTCTGCTGCTGTAGCTCTGCTAAGAGTCTTTTTGTTAGGAGTCAAACCAGGAATCTTTTGAACCTTGGGTTCTAATATGCTGAATAGAAGTAAAGAGAAATGTGTTCTTGCCTTTTCCAGATAACAGTGGAGAAGCTGCCCAATCTGTCACACCCAACCATGCTGCTGAATTGCTGCACTACAGATCCCTGGTATCAGCAACTCTTCATCAATCTGGTAAGACTGAAGCCAACTCTAAAAACAAACATTTCCTCCATGAACAATGTGTTTGTTATATTTTCTCATTTGTTTATGATGGCTGTGTCAGCTGCACTGATTTACATAAACACTGCCAATCCTGGGACGTTACATTCTCAACAAAAGTAGCTGAGTACAAACAGCATTCCGAAGTTTTAATTCATATTGTATAAACATAACAGATGTTGATAAAATGAGCCAAAAAGAAAATACAACAAAGGAGACCATTTCAAGGGGGCTTTTGATTAAAATACATTCCAGATTGACAAAATGATACAATGTTAATGGAATAGATCATTTAAATGTCATTATTTGGCTCTTATAGTCCTATAAAGCAAATATAAAGCAACACTTTTGAGATTTAGACTCCATTACAGTACAGTGCCTATACATCAACTTATAAATAAAACTATATTTCTTTTCCTTTCCTTTTTTTTTTTTTAAATCCCTGCTATGACATCGCCACATTTATTTCCTAAATACTGTACTAAAATACTGTGTCCAAAAGCAATAATAAGTTTGGTATACAGAGTAAGCCTAAAATAAATATATTATAAACAAAATAAATGCGGTTTCTGCCTCAGTGAATTTCCAGTCATTGAAACGGAGATGGGCGACACTGAGAAGTCCAGGTCAGAGGCCTAATTCAGTCGGGTTTTCTTTAAAAAGATGTAAAATCTGCTCTCCTTTATTCATGTGTAAAGATGATGACACTTCATTTGAGATCCATCTGGTCTAAATCCCTTGCTTTGAGAATAGCTAGAAGGAGAGAAGATTTACAAAACCCACAATACTCCTAATATACATTATCTAGTTTGGTTTAAGAGTTTCCTTTTAATAGACGAGAAACTGCGGTGAAGAGAGGACAAATGGCTTTCCAAAGTTCAAGATGAGGTCATACATAGAACTAGAAGCCAGCTCAAGCTGAGGCCCAGTCCAATGCTTGCGCCATTGGGCCACACAACTTTTTTATTGTGGAAAACCTATGGAACTTAATTACATTTCATACTGGTACCTGATGTGATCCCCAAAGCAACAAAGCACAGTATTCCTTTCATCAAATTGTTATTACCACTCAAGAAATCTCAGTTTCTGATATCCACATAGCCATTGTGAATTTCCTGGGTACAAGGATTTCCCGTGTTGGTGATTTTCACAGCAAAATTATATGTGGTATAGAAAGAGGAAACCTCTTTACTTTTGTTTTCCTCCTTATGTCTTTGAATGTCTTGTATATTCTGTAAATGAGAGAGGAAAAAGAGATGTGCCCTTCTATGCTGTGCATTTATTTAAGTTGTTTTATCATGTCTTTGTTTCAATCTTCCTCTGTCTGGGGAAGCATACAATTGGGAAGCACAATACACCTTCTTTGACAGAACTGGCCAAGTCACAGGAATAATGTTGTAGAATTATGGGAAAAATAAAGTCTTAGTAAACAACTACATGCTCTATAAAGACCAGCTTGGTTGGCAATAAAGTGATCTTTAGCTCTGTTGCTATCAAGAAACCATTAAAGACCTCATAATTTTCAGTCAGCAGAGTTTACTACTGTTAGGCCCTCTTCTCACACCCATGTGATTGTTTCTCTTCCTTGAAGCCTATGATTCTACGTGAACTGATTTTTATAAGCATGTACTACAAAATATTATAGAATGTCATAAATGGTTGTGTAATGAGATAGCAGCAATAAAAATTTTTAAAACTTAATAAACATTGGGGTGACTGACTATTTTCAAGTAAAATCTTAGACCAGAAAAGTCTTAGATTTAGAAAGTGGACCTCAACTTTGCTTTTCCAGTCTTTAAAATTTGAGTACATTCCAGTCATAATAGTTTACTTAGACTGAACCTTATGGTTTACCAAAAAATTTAAGTTGTTCTTTTACTATGGTATTTCCTGATGTTTTAGGTATAATTGAGGATGTGGAGCAGGGAGAGAATCCATGTTCTTACTGTATCCTGTAGAACCTGCAGAACCAAGTGCTTGGGGCGGTCAGCAGGAAGGACTTGATGCATTTTCTACTGGAGGGGAGGCTCAGGCTCTAGCTGGCACCACAGAGCCCTGATATCAGTGAGCAGCCTGATTCAAGGCCATGCATGCCTTCTTCGGCTTTGTCACTTGTTTTCAAGCCCATGTTCTTCTTCAGAAAAACATAATCAGAGCTTTTCCACTTGATTCCTTCCAGCGAAAACATGCTTAAAAGGTGTAGTATCTTGACATGAGAGACTGTAGCTCCAGAGACGTGCTCCTTCAGCTGCTTCAGGACTGCAAAATTCATTAATTTAAATGCTTGTGTGACAACATGAGAATTCACATATTTATGTGAAGACACAAGATGGGAAAGCTGGATGTCAAGAATGCTTTCGTCATGCTGTGTCTATGCCTCTCGAAAAATATCATGACCATCAGCAGCAGCTATCTTAGAAAAGCTTTTCATTGAAGTTTTTCAGTGAAAACTAAATCTTCAGTCTCTGAGTATCTGCCTATTAAAATGGAAAATGTTTTAGATTTCCTCTTATGATTTTGATGTTTAATTTTGTTCTGTTAAATACCAGAGGGATTCCCACATATTTGGACATTAGAACCAAACATGTATGAAGGAATCCACACTATTAATGTTATATTAAATACCAAGGAAAACTAGTAATAATTTATTGGTTATAAAAACTTGCCAAAATTCCTGAAAGTGAATTTCTGGTATTTGAATCATTCAGCTCTGACTCTCCTATAAATCAAAGATTTGTTGGATGTTCTCTAGTTTTCCCTTTAGGAATTTGTCTTTATTATAATGTTGTTTTTGTAGCACCACAGAAAATGCACAGTGCTTTAAAACTGAAGAGTCCAGTTAAAGCATATAACTGGCAGCCCAAAAATGCTCAAAGTCACACGAGACAGGCTCTTTAAATGGCCATTTAAAATATGTCAGAAGCAGGATGAGAAATGCTCTGCAAATCATCCATCTAAGAGACATGGACATGGATGTTTATTTAGATCCTGCTACAGCTCATAATCTTTTGCTCATTAGTAGCACACAGTCATTGTCACTACTGAGCCACACCTCACCTACCTAGAAAATGCCAAGTTCTTTTTGAAGGAATTAGGGTTTGTGTGATAGTAGAACTAACAAGAAACCCCTGGTGATTTCCTCTTAAGACAGTGAGAATATCTTCCCTTGATAACCAAAACTACTCTTGGGAACATGGTGTGACCCTTGGGTATGGTGCAGTGCAGGGCCGGGAGTTGGACTTGATGATCTTTGTGGGTCCCTTCCAACTGAGCTTATTCTGTGTGACTCTGGGATTCTGAAATCTGAGTAACCTTGCCATGAATTTGCATTTTTGGTTCAAAGCCCATTGCTGATTTCCTTTTCCTTGATTTACTGAGTACACAGAGTATCACCTTTCTAAGACCTGAGTAATGTAATTTTTTTTTGCTTAGCAAGTCTGTGGCTAAATGACTCAGTGCAAATTGTAGTTGGGGTGTAGTTTGCAGCGTATGAGAGCTTGAGACAGCCAGGATAACAGTAACTTGTTGCACAACTTTGAACCGGTCACTTAAATGCTTGGTATATCATTTACTCTGCCTTTAAATTTGGAACAGTGATGTGAATCCACCATAAGTACTGTGAAGAGTATATGTGTGAAAGATATTATAGGAATAGAAACTATTTATAATAATATTTTGGGGTGTCCAGTTGTAAAAATCATAGTGGGGTTGTTTTTTTTTTTACTTTTTTCTCTTTTAGTAAAGTGTAATTTCTAAGCAAAAATTCACACAATTTATACGGAACTTCTCATAACTGTGTTGTGAATCGGGTGAGGCATAGCAAGCTGCATTTTTCCATACATTATTATGTATCTAGTTTCATTGCTAGATGATGGTTTCTTTGGTTTGGTTTGGTTGGTTTGGTTTGGTTTTTGTTTTGTTTTTTTGTAATGTATATGTGTTTGTGAAGGCACACAAAAGAGAATTCCTCCCAGGACTGAAAGGAGTGGCTCCTTTATATTCTGGACTTCAGTGACAAACTCATCACAATTTATTATAGCCTAATACATACAGGAAAGTATGTACAGATGAAATTGTAGCAATTAATTTGTCAATAATATGTCATTCTCATGATCCCTATATAGAACAGGTCTCTAAGGAATCACAGTAACAAGTAGCCATATCATTTGACTCTTAAGCACAAGATACTTTTTTCTTTTTGCCTGCTTTAGTGTACAGTGAATATTCAGCTATTTCTTCACATATTTTGAACTAAAGACTAGCTAGAGTAAAGATGCTATTTTATATAAATACAGTTTATCAATTTCACATTTTTTTAACCCAAACGTCTGTGACAAATGGCTTCATAACAAAATTCAAGTCTTTGGCATTATTTCTGGCTTTTACTACGTATCTGTATCTTTCATCTCGCTCTCCATCACGATGATGTTTTCCTAACCATTCTTTCCCTCTTAAATGTGTCTTAAAGCACAGGCAGACCGAACTTTAGATCTAGGACTGAAGTACAGTTGTGCAAAATTCTCAATTCAATTACGAAAACTGCCTTCATAACAGAAACACTAAACCATCTATGCATTACATATCCCTGTAAGTGAACATAAACTGTTGTGAGAAGTTTTTTCTAGCATGCGGCTTTAATGTATGGTTTTACAGGTATATGCAGTATCCATTATGTAACATTGGTCATGTTTTTCCTGTCATGTGACACTTACACACTTTAGAGTTAATTGTCCAGTGTTTTTAAACTGCCTGGTTTATCACACTGGAGAACCTTTCAACATTGTTTCACAACTGATTCCTTCTTACATTTTATAAACAGGATTTTGTCCTTCAATCACATTTATTTGCTGACTATGAACAGAAAAACCTAAAGGAGGGAAGACAGATGAAGAAATTTCTTTCTATCTACTTTATATAAAAATGATAACTTTAAGGATTCAGGGACCAACATTGCTAAAGGTGCTGGTAATACGATATGGTCTATCATACCTCAAGGCTCAGATAGCCTTGAGCCAAAAATTTAAATGCTAATGGCAATGTAGCTGTGCTCTGCAAGAGTAGTGCCTGGAAAATCACTGATGAGGAAGTGCTCCAAAATGTTACTGTTGTCTCTGCTGCCCCTTTTCATATAGCTGCAGCTAACAGAGCTGTCAGTGTACCTCTGGTGATCATGAAATCACTTAATGAAATGAAGTGTAACCAGCTCTCTGCTAAAATAGTGCTTAATTAAGTGTGACCATCAAGTGATGGGAACCATAGTAGTATACAAGGGAATGCTTGTTCATTCCTGAAAGGCTTATTAAAGTAAGAGGAAATATGTGATCAGCACAGTTGTCTGAATGTCTAACACGGTATGGCATGGGAATGCCAGCATCAGAGTTCAAACACACGAGGAGTTACAAACCAGAATTATTTACACTATGTGATTGTTATCAATGCCTAGACACTTCTGAGGAGCCAAAAGCAATGAAATGGTTCACTAACTTGCAGTATCTCATTAAACTGGTGAATTTTGCTTGGCTGAGACCATAAATCATAGACTCAACATTGTGCCACTGAAGCTACTCCTTACTCCCTGACAGCAGAGAAACGGAGGAATTACAAGCTTCTGTATATTTTATTTTGAAGGGTTACAGAAAGGAATTTGCATTTTTGTGCAGTTTATATTTGCAAAGACCTCTGTAGGTGTGAAGTCCCAAAGCTTCTGCTGTGGTGTTGCTATAATTGCCCCTCTTATCTATGCCAGAGCTGAGATGTGGGATATGAAGTAGCCTACTGAGGATTGGAAAGTGAATCTGTGGCAGAGCTAAAAGAACTTCAGACTCCTGACTTCTTGTCTTCTCAGTATTAATCTCTTTCTAGCACTAAGAGAAGGCATAGCAAGATGTGTGACTCCCACATCCTCTCACATGTTGGCACTTTTGCCACACAGAAGTTTCCAGTGTGATAGGGCTGTCCCTGGTACACAGAGCAAAGCCACCCATACAACAGGGGAGGACTCTAAGGACTGCCCCAGTGGAGCAGGCACTGTAGTCCTGTGTAAGTTCACTCTCTCATTGAGAATGCATCCTGGAAGTCTCCCTAAGACATGCTGGACCAGCACAGCAAAAGATGGGACCACTGCTGAGTCACTGCATGGCACATGAAGAAGGTATGGCTTTCTGTGAAAGCATGAGATGTAAAAACAAACAGGAGCTGGTATCTCTGGTATGTGTGTTTATGTATAGATGTGAACATGTGCATGGGCATATATGCAGGTAAAAAACCTAACCAAAAGGTAGCTATCATTCATAATTCAGAAGACAGGCAAAGCACTGGATGAAGATACATATTTCCTTTGAGAGAGGAAAAAAAAAAATAAAAAAAAGAGGAGGAAACAAATTATGTGTATCTGGAGCTTCATTATCCTACAATTATACAGGTTTCTACCTATAGAAACTTTTTTAATCCTTAAGGGGTAAGCAGTAGGATTGAGATTAGTGTTGGTGCAAGTTAAGGGCTGACAGCAAGTACCCAAGAGAGCAGTGTCTTGCAGGATATACAAAGAATAAGTATTGCTTTTCTCATATGACACCCACAGCATAGAATATAAGCACTGTTCACAAAAATGACTTGACATTTTTTAATCAGCCCGGGCAGATTGTGTCTCTAACAAGGATCTTTCTTGCATCTTGTCTTTAGGGTGAAGAACATCTGAAAACATCAGATCTTTGAACCTAGAAAGCTGATTTTCACATAATCACAGAAGAATTTACATAAAAAGGGTCCTCTGGGGGTCATTTAATTCATCCTCCTACTCCAAGGAGGTCCAGCTAGATCAGATAGCTCAGGGCCATGGCTATTCAAGCCCTTTACACCCTCGAAGATGGAAAACCCACATCCCCTACTCCAGTATTTGACTATAATATGGTAATTTTTTTTCTTAGGCTTAATTAGAGTTTCCCATGCTATATCATAAGTCCATTGTCTATCATTGGACAAATGCAGGAGATTCTGGCTCTGTCTTATCTGTAGCCTACGGACAGGTAGTTTCTGCAGTCATGTCTTCTCTGAGCCTCCTCTTCTCCAAGATTAACAAAACTATCTCTCTAAGCATCTCCTCCTGTGCTCCAGCCCCCTGATAGGTCTGGTGGCCTGCTGCTGGATTTCCTCCAGTATGTCAATGTTTTTGCTGTACTGTGGAGACTTCTCTTTATCCCTAAACTGACTTGTGCAGGCATCATGCTAATCTACTCTATCATTCAAGTTTTAGTGTATATTCTGCCAACAAAAGCATAATTTCATTAGAAGATAAGACAGAACATTCAATTCTTTAAAGGAAGAAACTTGGGGACAATGGAAATGTAAAGCTTTAAACCCATTGATACCTTCCCCTCTATTAAGCAATCTGGTCTTTTTCTCAGCCCACAGTTTTCAGTGGCTTCCTGCACTGAAAGGAAGTCTTCACAATCCCCTCTCAGCATCCTGAGAGAAGTATTTACATCAACTTGGGCCCTTGGTTGTGATGTCTTCTCTGCTTCTCAGAGCTCTCCTTTCAGCTTCCACTGAAGGCTCCTATTCCTTGCGTGTTTCACCACTGACAAGATTTGTTCTTCACTCCAGAAACTTTTTCCCTGAGAAGTTGCTCAACTGCTCTTGGAAAAGCACAGTTTCTTCCTCCTTCCCAAAGATGCCCCCTGAGTACAGCCACATTGTTGTCTGCTGTCTCCTGAAAGGAACATAATGTCTATTAGCACAGAGTAGCTCCAAATGAAGAAATTAAGAATTATACAGTCAACATGTTAACAGAAACATCCACAATATTGTTATGAAAAGTTATTCATTAGGGTTTGGCTGTGATTTTGGAAATTACTCAGGGTGGTTTTATAACAGTTAAAACCCGTAAGGTGCTGTGTGTGAGGCTTTGGGGTTTGGACATATTTTTCCAAGACTCTTTACATTTGTCAGCAAGAACATACAGCTCTTCTGACAGTAGGACTTGTGTGGGCCGATGGCTGCTGGATGCTGTAATAGGAGGTTGGCAGGACACAGAATGATAAACTTACTTGTCAACAGCTTTTCTGGCTTTCTTAGGACAGACTGAGCTTTGTACCTCTGCAGCTTGTTTCCCATGTAGTCCCTGATAATTTTTTTGTATGGGTTAACTGATTTTGTATTTGCTTGCTGCTGTTATTATGTCTGTCCAACATGGAATCCTTCTCAGCCACAGAAGCTCATTTTGTATCTATGCTTTATTATGTTGCTTCCTTCAGCCAGAAAGAATTCTTCTTAAATTGTTTGCATGTTGGTGGCAACAGAGATGGAAGACCAAAGAAAATAAAGAAGAGATCCACAGTTGATGTTGAAAATGGGGTCCATCCAGTGTGTGGCATGGAAAATAAGGCTGCAAGCACCACTAGGGAGATCTCCAGTTGGGTGACTGCAGCATTGCAAGCCAGAAGAGTTTATGGAGCACCTCAAGAGGAAGCAGACCTATGGCTCCATCTGCATTTGGTAAGGCCCTTTCTGTGAAAAGCAAGCTACTGGCAAAGGTGGAAACCAGATCAAGGCAATCTGCAGAGCCCTTTTGGCCCCTTTTGGCCCCTGTGTCTGCATTTCCTTCCTATGAGTCCAAATTATTGCGTAGGATTGGTGGTCACTAAAGTTTCCCATGGCATGGATTTGGGATATTGCTAAGATAGGTGCATGGGTCATCCTCCTAGAACTATTCTTGGGTACTGCAGGCCAGATACATTTAATGTATCATAGTTCATAGTTAATTTGTGGTTCTCTCTTCAGTATTCTGAGCATTTGCTCTCTCTTTCTCATACAGCACATATTTATTTCCCATTAGTTGTATATTTGTTGCAATGCAGCTGTATTAACAGCATTTTTCCACAATGAATTTCACCGTTATTTTCTCTCCATGTTCCTGCTCCCTTCCCCTTCCCTTCCCCTTCCCCTTCCCCTTCTGTTTTCTGTTGGACATTATTCCTTCACCCTTGTTACTGTCTGTTTTGCATAAAAATACATTTACTTGCAGAAATTCAGGAAATTTTTCTTGCTTTACTTCACAGCCAGGATGTTGGCATAGAAAATGAATCACTTTTTATCTCCTGTTGTTTTCCCTTGTTCCAAGGTAATTTTCCCAGACTAGTGCAAAGCTTTGAGTGTTCCTGTTTTTCTTTCTAAAACAGAGGGCTCTGAATTGCCATTGCCTGGCACTGCAGGTATGCAGAATGGTTGCATTTCCTGCTCATTCACTGGGCTCAGAATACATCTCGTTAAGGCCACTCAAGGCAAGCTCACAGTTTGCTGGGGGTGAGATGTACCCCAGCAAATGTCACCTTTTTTATTAGAGTTTTGTAGACCTGAATGAAGCTGAGTAGAGCCACATAAAAGGTCTCTGCAGAAATAAACAGAGCAGATCAGGGGCTAAGTGCAGTTTTCCCATGTGATATATTTTAAGATTAGGCCTGGCATTTTGCAAAATGCTGTTTGAAGTTGTTAATTAGGTTTGCCTGAACAGACCAAAACAGACACAACTAATTGGGTGAGATTATAGCTGTAAGATTGTGACCTCTCACAGTGAAATCTCTCGAAGTATGTTCCTGTGTAGGTCTGTTCTTCTGTGGTATTTTCAGAGGAGGCAGATAAAGACTGCACCATTTTACTGAGACAGCGAGAAATACTTTGGGAAGTATCATCCCTATCTCAAATCCACTGTTGCTAATGGAAGGTTTCTTTACTGAATACCTGTTTTCATTCTACCTGTATTTTTGACAGGACGAGCACTACCAGGTGACTTTTTAACTTTTTAAGAATAAAGCCCTATAGGAAGCCTTTTTACAGCATCAGTGCATCAATAAGTACGAAATAATTTAATCAAGTCTCCTAGTCCATGCAGTTACTGGCAAACCTGATTCATTTTATGAATAATTTTACTTGGACCTTAGTGAGAAAAATGTTCTTATTAACAGTATGAGCAACAAATTTCCAGACAAAAACATGGAGGAGGAAGAGTATGTATAGACACAGTCTGGGGGGGGGGGGGGGGGATGTGACTTCATCTCACTTCACACGATAAGAGGGTTCAGTTCAGGAGCTGGTAACCAGAGACTTGAAAGGCCAGGCTACAGGAAATGGGGATGGTGAGTCAGGAAATGGCAGCTTTCCCTCCGAGTCATCCTTGAACCACTGCCCTGGTGTGCTCAGAGTGGGAATTGGATTAGTAGAGATGCTGTTCCTTCAGAAGAGATTTCAAACTTGGGTCATGACCATTTGAAGTTGTGAAGTTTTACGTGCAGTTTCTCCTTAAGAGCATGGACTTCAGCTCCCGCATCTGCTCTGATCCCTCGCGTGGGTGGCTGCCTGTGCTCTGTAGCTGTCCCTCTCTGCAGTGGCAGATATTCCATGCCTCCTGCCTGGCCTGGCTCTCTGTCCTGGTGCTGCGAGCCCTGTCATGCACCCGCCTTGCTTCTTGTCACCTTGCTTCTTGTCAAAGTCACTCCATGGCTGGTGACCCAGAGCTGTCTTGCAGGGCTGCTGAATAGCTGTATCTTCCTGTTAAGTACACATTACTCTGTAACACTCGATTGGCTTACCAGAAGCAGAAGAGCTATCTGTTAGCAGGCCAGTGGCAGTATTTGGTGGTTGCAGGGGTGCTCACTAGAAGGGTACGTGGGGTGAATTCCTTTGTCAAGTATCAAAAGAAGGAGGCCAAGAAGATGGGGCCAGGCTCTTCTTCGTGATGTCAAGCAGTAGGACAAGGGGTAATGGGCAGAAACTGAGGCACAGGAAGTTCTAGCTGAATGTGAAGAACTTCTCTACTGTGCAGTGACCGAGCACTGGAACAGATTTCCCAGAGAGGCTTTGGAGTCTGCCTCACTGGAGATACTCCAGAACCATCCGTATGTAATTCTGTGCCATGTGTTGTCAGAAGACCCTGTGTGAGCAGGGAGTTCGGACCAAGTCTGGTCCCTCCCAAGTCGATCCATTCTGTGATTCTGTCACGGGGAGGGCAGGCAGCAGCAAGGCTAAGGCCCCTGGTCATATCCCAGCTGGGAACAGGCACCTCCGCTGAGAACAGGCACCTCCGCTGGGAACAGGCACCTCAGCTGGAGACAGGCACCTCAGCTGGGGACAGGCACCTCAGCTGGGGACAGGCACCTCAGCTGGAGACAGGCACCTCAGCTGGGGACAGGCACCTCAGCTGTAACGCGCGCCGTGCTCGCAACTCTGAACTCGCCGCTGTTAATTGACAGGACGGGGTTACGCTTTGTACAGAATTACGGCCCAGAGGAGCCGGGGCTGGCGGGAGACCCCCGAGCGAAACGCGCCGACGGGGCGGAAAGGCGCCACCTGCTCCCGCCCCCCGCTCCCGGCAGACGCCCGCCCGCCGCCTCCCGGCGCCTGGGCCTCGGCCTCCCCCCGGGCCCGGA
>NC_031769.1:109908037-110070104 GCF_001522545.3 Parus major
CGGGCCCGGCCGCCGCCGTGCCGCCTTCCCGGGGCGCAGTGCACCGCGCCGCGCCGCCCCCCGCCGTTTTCCGGAGGAGGCACCGTGTCCAGCTCCACTCACGGAACTTCAGAATTGTTAGGGTTGGAAGGGGCCTCCGGAGGGCATTCAGTCGAAACCCTCCTGCCAAGGGAGTGTCCCCTAGAGCAGGTGACACAGGAAGGCGTCCACGTGGCTTTTGAATGTCTCCGGTGAGGGAGACTCCATGACTTCCCTGGGCAGCCCGTTCCAGTGCTCTGCCACCCTAGATGTAAAGAAGGTCCCAGAATCACTGAATAAGCTGAGTCGGAAGGGACCCACAAGGACCATCGAGTCCAGTCCCCATTCCTGCACAGCACCATCCCAGAGTTACACCATGTGCTTAAAAGTGTTGTCCAACCGCTCCTTGATCTGTCAGGCTGGTACTGTGAACACTTCCCTGAAGAGACTGTTCTAATGCCCAAACACTCTGTTGCAGTTTATGGTCATTGTTCCTCATCCTGTCACTGTGCACCCCCGAAAAGAGTCTGGTACCATTCATTCTCTTTGCATCTACCTTTGATACATTTATATGCATTAATGAGATCTTATCTTAATCTTTGGACTGAACAGACCAGCTCCCACAGTCTCTCCTTGTAAAAGAGGTGCTCCAGACCCCTCATCATCTTGGTAAAATGGTTCCACTGGGCTACAGGCAAGTTTGGGGTGGCTGCTGGTGAGTCTGGGTGAGGCCACTAAATTCACACACTTGGGACCCTGGCACTGGCCAGGATTCATCAGGCTTCTTCAGGGAGAGAAGAGCCACCAGCACTGGGATTATTTTATGGTGACAGAGGGATGGGTGCCAGTAACTGAAACCCAACCCCTCTGATCATTACAGGTGATGATATCAAATGATTTTTCTTCAAAATAAACCAAAACCATACAGCAAATAACTTGGATGTTGAATTTCAGTATCAATTGACTGTGTTGCCCTTTTGAACCTTGCATGTTTTGGTTTCCCCTCATTGAGCATTCTCCTTAAAAGAACTAACACATTGACTGCATGGTTTTTGGGAGCAAAACTGTCTGAAGAACACAGCCCTATGCTTTAACAGCCGGCTGACTGTGTGCATTCATTGGGGAAAAGTTGAGAGAAGTTAGACCACACTTCCAGACTGGCTCTCAAGGAGGCCAAGGCCACTGAGATTTTGGGATTATTCGTATTTCAAAGCCAGATTGAAATACAAAATTGTTTAGAGGCTAAAAGGAATGTAAACAATTGTCACATGTAGTTGTTGGGGATTTTTCATGAAAGAGGTTTGTATTTCTTAAAAATTGCTTACAACTGCTAATTTAGCATCTGCATGGAATGCTGTGTTGTCTGGACTGCTGCTGTATTTGCAATCAGAGCAGATAGCAGAAACACAAGCACTTCCTGCACAGCCTCTTGGCTGTGACCTGGACTGATCCCATGAACAGCGAATCAGGGTGAGCAGTGTTGGACTTGGATGCTTTCTGCCATTATTGCTGGTGGGTTAACCTAGCAAAACTGCTTGGCTACTCTGCTGAGGTTGCCACATAGTTCCAGCTATACTGTAAACATCTGTCTGCCAACTTACTGAAGCCACTGTGTTCGTTATGTGTGGGCTACTGAACAGCTGTCAGATGGGAATGACTTGGGTTATCCCATCTCTTAACCAATGTTCTGGATTCAAGAGGTTCTGAATGTCTTTATCCTTGCCTGACTTACCTGTTTTTTGACTCGATCCTTCTGAGCTATATGTTTTCAGTCCCTTAGTAGGGCTTTAAATAATCCCCAAGAATGTGCTGGGTATCATCCTCCTGCAGAGCTCATGTAGATTAGACAGGAGCATTGTGTTCATTGGATCACTATGGATCCACTCAGTTCTTCTATGCATCTTCTAACCAGTAGAGTCCCATCTCTTAGAGACTTTGTGGTATTAGTTTTGACAGGATGCATTATGCTGTTCAGGGTTGTGTCTGAAAACGGTAAAACTACGAAAAGAGGATTTTCAGGATGGTAGTACAAGCAACTCTAGCGGAAAATGAGCTGAGATCTCTGAGAATTTTATTCTATCAGCATGGACATGTGTGTTGATTTCAAGGTGACAGTAGGGTGTAACTGAGAATACCTGTGCAATGAGATATACTATAGACTTGGAAGTGTTTGGTTTGGAAAAAGAGTGCTTTTCACAAATGTGCATTTAACACTCACCAGGCCTTCTGAAGTTGAGAATTGCAGCACACTTGATCCTGCAAGTCAGACTGTCCATATATATGAAGGAGCCTAGGAATGTTCATTCTGAAGTTAGAGAAACAGCCTCATTGAAGAGGTCCTCATACAGGAGGACATACAGGTTAGGCTTCAGGACATGAAATTTGGGATTTATTTGGCTGAATCCCCCAGAAGGCATTGTTAACTTCTCTGTGAGTCATCCAGGCTGTCTGAACTTCTCTGATTGAAGAAAGGAAGCAATGAGCAGGTTAAAATATGACAGAGCTTCCTGTCTTGCCTTGAACAGAAGGAGTTTAGAAAGACCTTTTTCATATTCTGCTAATCCAAGTTGAGTTCAGTGACTGGGCAAAAACAGGAGAGAAAATGCTGGTTGTTGGATGCCATTCTTGCCAAACCTTTTCAGTCTCCAAGGAAGGCTTATTTTGGCAGAATGTTAAGCAATGCTTTTTGGACTGCTTTTTATTTGGGGAGGTTGATGGGAAAGATGCTCCTCCCCAGGCACTGAACCATAAATATTTGGCTTTTATACAACCAAATTCCTGTGAGTAGACACAGAATAAGCGACAAAAACCCCGAGCTTTTACCAAACCTGTGGAATTCATTTCAACTTTGCCAGGTGTTTGGCTGTAAGAATGTGAGGTCCCATATTTAACAGCTCATATACTTTGCCAATAACATGTGAAGTGTTTCATTATCTTATACACTGTAGTTGGCACACATCAGTTTGTAGACAAAGAGTGATGGTTTATGATATTTGTGGATTCCATGTGCAGTTGTAGGCATGAAATGATGTGTGGTGTATGATAAGAGAAATATATAAGAATGAAAGAGTTCACAGGGCAAATATAAGATACTTTCAAGTCTCTGATAACTAAAACCATAAAGTGTTAAGTAACATCAGTACTTTGATTTTTGTCTCCTTTTATAATTGCTCAGAATAAAAAACAAATAAGAGGCATGCCTTCAGCTCACCCAAGCTGTTCAAGGAGTACTTGGGGCAGATGAAGAACTAATTTATTCAGAGACTGCAAAATAGCCACAGCTTTTTAGGATATTCATCCCAAAGGCCAATTTTTTCACAAATTAAAGCTTAATTTAGGTGGACAAGCTTATGGGACCAACTGCATACAACTGCATGTTCACCCCAGTTCCCAGTATCCAGTGAAGTATTTTAATCAGTATTGAAATAATTACTGCAAGATTCTGGTTGTAGTTTTAAGGATTTTTTTTTTCCCTGTGGCGTTTTCACTGTTTGCTGAGTTATAATCTTTCCAGAAAAAAAAAATAAAATCAATCAGCTTGAAACTTTAGCCTACTTCTAAGTAAATCTTTGATTGAGCAAGTCTTTAATGTGTTGCTTCGCAGCATAGCAGTGTATTTAAGTGTGCCCTTCTTTATGTATAATAAATGTTGTGCTGAGGTAGGGTCTAGGGATGAAAAGCAACTGCCTATTTACACCAGCAACTCCCCAGGCATGGGAATCTTGTGTGTTGCAAGAGTGGCGACGTTTTCTGTGGCAGTGCTTGCAGCAGCCTGTGTGGTCTGCCCTGCTGGCTTTAGCAGCCCGTCTGAACTGGCAGGGGCCAGCAGCCCGGGAGACCTTGGTCCCTGGGTGAGCCCTCCACCAGCCCACCACGGAGCCACAGGACTGCTCCCCAGCTGCAGTGAGCAGCACAGCTCAGGGAGATCTGCTCTGTCTCACCAGTTGTAATGCAGAAAGAACAATTCCGGGTATCCAGAACAGCGAGGAGGAGAAAGTTTGACTGTGAAAAGCAGAACAGGGAGCTTCTTGCTTTCATGTCTTCTTCAAGGACTTTGGCAGACTCTGGTGTGTTTTGTGGTGGTTCTGCTGCTGCTTAGGACCTCTGACAGATGCACTGTTTTGTAGAGAGCTAGTGAGCCTTTCCATGTGAACAAGAAAACATGTAATTTGTCTGATGCTGAATTTCAATATTTTTGTTGTTCCTCCCTTGATGTGTCTCAGAAGTATGGAAGATGATTTAAATGAGATTTTTATTGTCATTTCTAGTGAATTTTCTGTGCTGTAAACGCTGAAGGAAAAACTCAAAGGCAGTCCCATCCCCTGTAGGACTGCAGCCTGTTACTAGTCATCTGACCAAGAAATGAGGACAAGATAAGAGTAATATTATTTATATGTATCTAAATTAGTAGATTATCACCAATTATATGAAGTTTAACAAAGACAAGTGACAGATTGTGCACCTGGGAGAAGGAAAGCCTGGATGCCCACACAGACTGTGGAATGAGATCCTGGAAATCAGGGCTGCAGAAAGAGATCTGGGAGTCTTGGTCACTGGCAAGTTGAAGAGATGAAGTTCTAAGAGATGCATGTTTCTCTTTGTTTAAAAGAAGCAAAACCCAAGAAACGTCAAAAAAAGCCAGAATGTTTTCAGGAAAATGATGGAAATAAAGGTTTCCACTGAATCTGTCTTATACTGACACTTTTGTGGCTAGTCTCGCCTCTAGTGACTGTATAGATACAGTTCATTCATATTCTTTACAGGACAGTTGTGGAGTCCTTTTTCTGGGACTGATGATGTAAGAGAAGACCACAGGATTCTGATTCCTGTATCGACTTTCTGCATGTGCTGCTTAACCTCCCTTTTGAGAAAACTACCTTATTTGGAGAAAGTAGCTTACACAGATCCAGATTCAGCAGTGTTTTCTGGCTGATATGGCAAAACACAGTTTTTATATTCTCCCGGTTTCTACAGGGGAGTTCACTATTTTTGATTTTATCTCACTTGTCTGGACTCTCCCTACAGTGGATGGACAGAAGCTTTCCACAGACATAAAAAATGATCCCCAGTTTGACCATGCAAATCTGTGTTTAGAACATCCATTGATTTAGAGAGGACTTAAGAGTGCCTTAACTAATAGTCTGACATCTATTTTTTTGCATATTGGACAGAAAATAATTCAGTATTGTCTAGCTTTTAGTAGTAATATATCATGATTAAGATGTTTATGTAGGATAAGGATAGCAGAAAAATTCTGAGAAGGCTTGCTGGTATATTTCTGAGTGGACTAATCCCAAAAGTGAATCAGTTACTGATACTCTCTGAACAAGGTGGGAAAACCAAATCATACCTGTTAGAGCCATATGCTCTAAATAGCTTTTGAAAACATGAGCATGAAGTAAATGATGGTTATTGTTAGTGAACTGGTGTTTTAATTTTGAACTACATTTTAAATGACAGAAATGTCAGATGATTATTTTCTAACAGTAATCACCTGTATGAAATTTCATTGACATACTTGTGAATTATTAAAAAAATTAAATCACTGATATCTTATATCAAGTCTTTGCCTAAAACCCGAAGATCTGCTGTAATACACCATTTTCATAAAGTGAAATAGAAAGGCCAGAATACCATCTGCCTAAAACATAAACCTGTTCAATGCAGAGAAGAAAATGCAGTTTAAGATTCCAAGAATTTGCAACATAATTTCAATATTTGTTCATCTTTTTTCAAAGACATCCATGCATGTAGAAGTAATAAGGCATGTCCTTACTTCAGTGCACATCATTTTAGGTCTAGAAGTGCAGAGTGTGAAAATAAATTTTTCTTATGTTGCATTTTAATCAGGATAAAATGACAGTTTTAGAGTTGCAGAGTGCACATAACTAGATAAGCAGTGCTGCTTCAGCACAAATTGCATGCATTGTTAGAAAGAGGTATGTACTTAGAAAGCAAATGATAGCCCTGAAGTTGTGGTGATATTGTAAAGCATTGGTGTATATTGGTTATCTTTTACATCATTCTTAGAACCTTGGCACACATGGTTTATGCTCAAGAATTTAATTTCCTTAGTTTCATATTTTTGCAGTCCTTAAAATCTTCCATATATTCAAGAAAGAGTATAGTCAATGAAAGAATTTCATAAAACTTAGCTTCTCAGTGGCAGAAATTACTAGAAAAATGAACATTTGTATCAACATTTTATTAAAAAAAATTGATGCAAATGTTCATTTTTCTAATAATTTCTACTGTTGAGAAGCTAAATTTCGTGAAATGGTGCTAATCGGGGGTTATTTCATAGAATCACAGAATGATTTTTTTTTAAAAAAAACCAACAAAACAAAGCAAATCTTCTGGGTTGGACTCAATGACCTTGAAGGTCTCTTCCAACCTAGTGATTCTGTGATTCTGTGATAACAGAGATTGCAGTGGTAAATATAATCTCAGAATCCAGAGAAAAAGAACATTTTGTTTACACTAATATCCTCTCAATGTATTGTCACAGCTCTCTGCTGTTTTTTTTGGGAATTGTATATGGAGAAGTCAAGCAGAATTAAGCTTTCATGAGCAGATAATTAACAGATAAATGTATTATCTCTATGCTCTGCAAACTAGATGTTGTTCTTAAAGAGTAGTTTCAGAAGCCCTGGTTATGTTTTCTTTTTTCTTTAGCCAAATTTCATGTTCTTATGTGCTTTTTTTTAACTGAGTTTATAGTTTTTGAGAACACCAGCACACTTTATGGTGACTGGTGATTTTTATTTAAACTGATTCTACATGTTTCCTTGAAATATTCTTATATGTCAATTTAGCTTGGAAATATGATCCATTTCTTGAATTTATTGTAGCTAATAACACTCTGGACTCTTACTATTGTAATGGTGTTAATTCTTCCCAGTCTCTGTTTTGCTGGTCTGGCTTGCAAAAGAGTTTAAAAAGGCCAGGAACCTAAGACCACCGGCATTGCAGGGAAATAACATCTGAAAAGTTCCCAATCCTACAGTCTGCCCTCCTGCTGCTGAAGAGCAATAACAGACTTGATTTGGGTTTATTTGTGGATGCCTATTTTATAAAAAACAACAAATCAAAGAAATAAATCAGTGCAGATCTTATGGGTCATTTTATCTGCTTTGTTTTGTTGGTTGCTGTAGCATGACTGATAGAGAATGAAGGACACTTGCTACTGGGAACACGTGTAATGTTATTTTGTTTATTGTGGTACATTTCTGTCATTTTTCTTATATACTCAACACTTTCTCCCACCTTATTTTACTTCTTTCCTCCCAAATCTGCTGATTTTATAGTCATCAGTTCTTCTTAGTTGGTGGGTGGTTTGTTTTTTTTGGTTTTTTTTCCACCTTGGGTCAATCTTGCAGTTCTTATTGAGTCCTTACTTTGGGAAGAAAGCCTTCATGATTTCAATAGGTGGTCTCTTGGAATCACCTCTTGGGTTTTGCCATATTGAGTGCATGATGTCTTTTAGAGAACTGAAACTGAAATCACTGTGCTTCTTTGTCCAGGTACAATGTGAAATTGTACATCAAAATCTTTATCATCAATCAGGATGTCCAGAACCACTCTTTGAGTTTGCCGTTACTGAAGTCTCATTGAACTACGTGCATGATGAGAAGACAGGTAAAGGGAGACTGCAAAATCCATGCCCTCCTTTCAGAAGCCAAAGAAGGAGGCATAGCAAGGTAATTTGGGACAGAGTCAAACAAGTCCACTATTGTTTTGTTTTGTTTTGTTTTTTTTTTCCTTTTGTGTTGCTTCAGCAGGTGAAAGGTGCCTTCTTTATACAAATGATGTAATGTGGAGATGTCCTTAGCACATGTACCCGTAATGCATGTGCTGTAGGGTTGGGGGAAATGAGATCCTGTGTTTGCTTTTATATCCAAAATCTGCTCTGTTAAGTTGCCAGGTTCATGACTAGTTTCCTTGAATCCAGAAGCATTTCTGTTTTGCAGGTGTTTTCCTAAAATTATGTTTCATTGTAAAGAACAGGTCTTATCCTGTTTGTATTTTTAAATTCCTACATTTGCTGGTGTAATCACATAAGCAATTAATAATAGCCAAACAGTTAACAGTAAAACAAGATGTTTTTGATTTAAGTTGTCAAAGAGTCCTTTGCTGAGCCATGCAAAACACTTCAATTGTGTGATCATTTTAATCATTGCTAATGAGGTTGACACACCCATGATGTTGTTTTTGGCTTTGATACCTAAAGGACTTAGTGAAGCGGCTGAAGGATTTGGTTGTGTTCCACATCTCACAGTGTCATGGGACACTGGGACACTAGTTCTTCAGATTAGCAAGGGAGAATCAACATTGGAATCATCAGTGTTCATCTTCATTCCCACTTTGATTCTGCTCTGGTTTCTTTTAGCTTCTCACTTCTTTTCCTCAATGCAGCAGCAGCAGCCCATCATAATTCAGTCTGTGCAGAAAAAAAGCAATACAAAAATTGGCTTGATCTCCATTTTTCAAGTATGTATCTGAGGAAAAATAGGTGATACTTTAGGGCTCTTTGATAAAGTGGTTTTACAAAATCTAAGCACTGGACATTTAAAACTAATCAGGTTTAACCTGAGAATAAACTGAAAGATAATTTATGCAAGAGTAAGTAGCTAGTGGAAAAGTGCTAAGGTGTACAGTAGACTGTCTGTAAGGATGCCTTTAAAACAAGATATCTAAAAGATATGAATTATAAATTACAGTCTTTGTGATCAGGAGGCTGGTCCAAATGGAGATAGGGATTTCTGTAGAATTTCTAGGTTGTACCACAGGAAAGCAGTAAGGAAAAAGGGAAGTTGTTTCTTTTTAAGTGACTAATACCTTCCAACTTTTCTGACTAACAGGCCAAATATAGGTTGCAACTTGACAAGAATAGTAAACGTTTAAATTCAATGTTTTTCTGGTCATATTTCATTCTTAACTGAAGTGTGGGCTCTCTCCAGGCAAGAGAAAAATATGATAATGAAGTCTAATTGTTGAAGTGTGCTAGTTAGCACTGTTGAGACGGTTTGCTTAGGTTGTAGTGTAGGAGAGCCTTACTGTGCAGAAACTGGAGTTCACCCTTTCTTTGCTTCCCCTGTCAGTTCAGGATGCAGGAATAAGGGATCTCAAATTATGCCAACGATATTAGTATGGGATTTTGCTTCCCTTCCAGCTGGGAAGGACCTAGCATCATCCTAGCTGGTACCACGGGGATGGCTGCAGGACCAGACCTGACCTCTCTCACTTCTAGGGAATGTAGGCAGAGCTGGCACTCATCAGCTGAACTACACTGAAGTGCCCTGAATTTATTCAGCCCTCTGGAAGCATCCTGTTAGTGTTGGGCATACTTAGAAGCTCAGAAATTATATTAATATATGTATGTCAATAGGTTGAAGGAGAAAAATTAGCTATAATATTAGAATAGGAAATGTACAGGAGTGACAAAATAGTTTGCTGGTGGATAAGAGGCTTGATACATTAAAATTAATGTTAAAAGAAACTAAATAAATTAACTGTACCCCAATTTGCCTATGGTGTGAATAAAAATAAATATTATAGTGTTTTGGTTACAATATTCATCACTTGCTTGGACAACTAATAATGAATATGACATGATAAGAGAGGGTGAAAAATTATAATAATAATAATAATGAGAAACTTCGTTTCTGTATAGAAAGTGCAAACATCATATGGGTGTATTAGACAGAAATATTTTTTGCTATGCTATGAATGAAATTTTAGAGTAAATGGCCACAGAAGAAGCAAGAAGAGAAACAACTTGAAATTTATGTCTGAATTCCTGTGCCAGACATGACTAAAAGGTGACTGTCAAACAGTCAAGGCAGTAGCAATTGTCATATTCCTAAGCTCAACATTCTTGTGGGAGTGAAAGAGCCAGAGAGATGTTAGATAAAACTGAGGAAATTTCTCTGAAAGGAAATTAAAACAGCCAAAATGTTGAATTCCTTAAAATGTCATGAGGTATAAGGGGTAGGTTTAGGGTCTTTTTGAGGTGTAGTGTGCTTTTTTTTTCTCTGAAAATTAGCTTTTAAACAGACAAGCAAAGAATAAAAGAAATAAAAAGACATAATTGACTATGTGGAAGTCATTACAAATAAGGAACATACAAAGGAGAATTAACTTTCACAAGATATATGGCAAAACATAGAAAGGTACACCAAAAAGCTTTTGAAGAAAATAATGAAAGATAGAAAAGGAAATAAATTCACTTTTCTATCTCAAACACATTAGAAGTTGAAACTTCTAAATCTACTTCTAAATCTATAGAATATGATAACAGTGTGATAGCAATGTACTGATATTCACCATGGAGGAGCTTACAGCTATTTTAATGTTTTTCAGGAGTGGAGGAAAGAAAATATTTTGAAATTGAGGCAGAATAGTTTTAAGCTAAGTATAGCATAATTTTTATATTATTCTAAAGGAAAGCACTGCTTACTGAGTAGTTCAAATTACACAAATATGAAATTGCCAGATTGTTAACTGGAATATGCATCCTACCTGTTTTGGGGTGGAAAGTGGCTGTTGTGCTGCCAGTCTAGAGTCTTTGGCTTTGTGGCAGGCAGACTTTTAGAAGCTAAGTAATAAAGATTAGGTGAGAATGCACATTATAAAAAATTGACATTGTGGTTTTGTAGTCCTGCCTTGCTGTTGTACCAGTTTTTTTGAAGGAGTTAATGTAGGCTGTGTGCTGCTCCAAGAAACATGATCCAAAGTCATCACCATTCCCCTTATAAAATTATGATGATGTTCCTTACTCAAAATGATGTGAGAAGTAAAAATTTAACTTTGCAGAGTAAAGAGTTTTTCTGCTAAAGTCTTACTAGTTTAGTCTGCATATATGAGACTATTACTATATTTATGAGAGGATGAAGGACAAGGTAGGCTTGTTCAAGAAGAAGGTCCTTTAAAGGTCAACAGAAAAAAGCTCATAACACTTAAAGACTGAACAGATTTCATGGCAGATGAAATTCTATGTTAATAAATGCAAAATAATCCACTCAGGGTGGAAAGTCAGCCGTGACTGTATGTTATGCAGTGCTAGATTCCACATAAGCTGTTGCTCTTCAGGGAAGTCACCTTGAAATAGTTGCAGGCAAGTCTATGCAAACCTTAGCTCACAGCCAGTCAAAAAGCTAAGTAAATTTTAGGAATGAATAGAAAGGACACAGGCAAGTAAACAGAAAACAGCTCTGACTTTGCTTAAATGAAGAGTAGATTTACTGTTTTTTTAACAAGGCAAGGAAATACATGTATACTAAGGGTTACTATAGTTATGTTTTGACTGATGTCACAATAAGCCAATCCAGTTTAAAAACAGCAGACCCAAAGAATGACAGAAGTGTCAAAATGTCTAAATGAAGCTTTTTCTCTTCAAATATGAAGTTTCTTGAGGTCACATTGCAAGTTGCTTCTCCAAGCCCTTGCAGCTGTGAGATGCATACCCTCCTACTTAAAATAATTGTTATTGATATGTCATATCATAACTACCAAGAAACATCAAGCTTTTGGGAAAATACTCAAGTGAGCAGCCCACAGTCCTTAGAGAGCCATTTCAGTATCTCTCAGCACATAAAATGGTCTGTGATCCACCAAACATGCGAACTTCCCTGGATTTTTTGACATGCAATGGTACAGAGTGATATTTAAAAATGGTTTATGTTACAGGTTACAAGCTAACTCTAAAAATTGATTTCTGGCAAGTGACACTTCATGTGCAAATTAGTGTGAAGTTAGTTTAAAGACAGCAAATTTCAATGTTAATTTTTATTAAGGATGAAAGATTAAGATGCAAGGTGAAAAATGGCAGTAAGGTTTTCTTGTGAGGGAACAGAGACATATAGTCATGGAAATGTCATGCATACTAGCCAGAATTTTATCAATAGTTGCCTTAACTTTCTTTTCTCATTCCCATGCTTTTGGGGATTTGAAGAGGGTTCATGGCTCCCACTCCTTTTTGTACAATAAATAGTTAAGAAAATGAATATTTTCAGTGTCCTGAGGCAGTCCTTCGAGTTAACATAGGGGAGACACCATGATAGTTGTTTTGGTGTCTCCTGCAGACTCACAAATGTATCCTGGATGATACTTGGTGGTTTCAGACTTGAAGGATTTGATTTAGCCAGAAGGATTAGATTATTATTACCACTTCCTTAATGTCAGCATAGATTCAATCACCTCTGGCAGAAATGATAAGAACAATTGGCCTGCTCTGTGTTTCAGAACTGACTGTTACACAAATTACAGAGTATCCATTAGTTAAACTAAATAAATATATCTATCTATATATGCATATAAAAATAATGAAATCTGTATCTTTTGTTTGTTAACCCTGGACTACAAAAAATTTGGAAACAGATTATGATGTCTGTTGCCTTAGCAGAAGTTGCAGAAACTCTATTTACTTAGCATTACTTTTTTTGGATGGCCATATTGACTGCTCTAAGTGACATCAAACTCAGGCAGAAAGTTTCCAAACTGAGACAAGCTCTTCCAAAACAGAAAGAATTCTGTTATTGTTGAACTCTAGATGCCTAACATGCAACTCTCAAACAGCAGTGCTGTGTTTTGGGAAATACTGATCAACTGGGACCCAGAAACAGGCAACAAAAAGACTTTGCTGGCTCCAAATGGCAAATTCCCTTTCTCTGTAAGGGCAAAATAAAAGGAGGTAAGGGATGTTTAGAGAGAGTACTTGTTATCCCTTCTTCCTTATGCATTTCTAAATAAGCAGTTTCCTATTTGGAAGGATTTCTTACTTAGGATTTGATTTCTAGCAAGTGTTTAAAATAGAGGGAAAAAAGAGAGGAATAAGATCAGTGGGGCTAGTGAGAATGAGAGGGATTATAGAGCATACCAGCCAACTTTAATTATATTTTGCAATTTACTGCAAATACCTTTATGATATTTTCATATGTTGGGGGGAATTTTCCAAACTTTTGCTCAACTAACTTCCATGGGAATTCATGTGAATAATAACCTTGACATTCATGATATGGAAATAATTATTGTTGTACTAGATAGCTTGTCAGCTTGTCTAGTACTACCACAGATTTTTGCATGTGCTAAGCTAGGCCAAACCTTGAAAAATGAAGCTACATCAAGGTGCTTTGCTTTTCCTCCATTCTAAGGATGGTACACTTCTTGAAAGCACAAAATTCATGTCTAGACCAGGGAATGACCAAATCACTCACCTTTCTTCTTTTCCCTCTTCTTTTTCTGATTAACATCCTAGGTGTGTTGTTCATTAGTTCTTCTTGGCATCTGCTGTTGTCACTTCTTGGGATAAAAATCTATGAAGAAAAATACCTCCCTACTTGATAATTTTTCCAGTAAGTGCTCATTTTCTCCCTTTGCTAATTTCTGTTTATTTAAGGAATTACCAAGGTGTTGTAAAGGATAACTCCTAGCTGGCAGTCTGGGGCTGTACAGCATGACATGACGACATCGTCCACTCTGAGGTACAAACAGTGTAGACTTTACTGCTGGCACTGTGCTAGCTGGGAGGGCCTTGCTTCTCCTAGTGGGAGCATGAGCAAGGCAAATGGAAGAGGACAGGTGCTGAGCACAGCAGTTCTGGTATCAGCAAGGTTTGCAGGGCATCTGTGCTCACAGTCTTGCCTTCAAGGGCTTAAAATTCACATGTAACTAGTGAAGAAACAGACTTGTCTCAAATAAAATAAAGCCAGAGTGTAATTAAATAATAAAACATGACAAACAGTGCATTTCTAGGGAATTACAACATGCCTTGGGTGGAGTTATAAGGCATGAGGCCAAAGGTTGCATGGCTTTCATCATTCAAGAGGCACAGAAAACCCCTGATGCTGACACTGTTAGAGGAAGGAGGAGTGGGATGGTGTGGGCAGTCTTTCTGCATACAGTTTAGAAACCAAGCTTTGATTTTATGCTATTTGGGCATGGAACTGCCTGTATCTCCTGCATGCCTCTTTCATCCTCAACCAGTTAACCTACTAAGACTGCATAATGATGCTGGCACATCCAACCAGCTAGTTCAGCCCCTGAGTACCTCTAAAGAGTGGAGCAGAAAGTCTTACCCTGGATCAAGGCAGTTTTTTCCAGCCCCTGTGCCTGGGCCTGGATTTCCATGAGTAGAGCTCAAGAGCAATGACTCTGGTATAGAGAACCAGGAACTGGGAGAATCCCTGGGGTGCTGTAAGCTGGTCATGGGTCAGTGCTGAGGTTGAGGCTGGGGAGCTTTGAGGTGATCTATCTGGGATAACAGATATTCTGTGACCATGGGCTTGGGTAGAGTGGCCCAGAGGATGAGTTGGAAGCCAGAGTAGCATTTTCCAGTGAGGCAGAACAAATGATGAGTGAGACCATTTCAGTACTTTTCAACATGGATGATTGAAGTATGATTCTGATGCCACTCTGTGTCCTGATGGCTACTGTTGTACTTCTGTACACAGGGCTGTGAGATTTCAGGGAGCTGTGGGTGGGATGGCCAGCTTCTTCTTCATGTTCATCTTTTCCAATGAGCTTTGAAGGGTCTGAAGCTTTACCCAGGAGGTAGGTAGAAGGAGATGCTTGCAGGTGCAGTGTTTCTCTTACCCTCTTCCTGTTATCTTCTGGTGTTTGGCTGGAGAGAGAGCAGACTTCAGCAGAGACATGAGACTTGTGCTGAGAACCAAAGCTGGCAGCAGGATGTTGTCTCTCAGCAAGGGGTAGAAGCCAAACCCAGCACTCTTGCTGCTGTGGCAGCTCCCAGGAGGGTGGAGAGTAACAGGCTCTTGGAGAAGAGGTCTTGTGAGGTGGGAGCCTTTGTGTCATGCTGGTAATAAAGTCTTAAGAGACAGAACATGCTGATTCACAGAAATTGAGACTGTTTGTGGGAAAGAGTTGGCTTTCACAAATATCTTGACTTGAAAACTCATGTGGAAATAAAATTTTGGAACTGTCAGAATGTTTTGGTAGTTTCTAACTGAATGGCTTTCTCATTTAAAAATACTTTTTGTTTTGAAAATTAAACCTAATAGCATATTTAAGAAGTTGCATTAAAAGATATGTTTTGAAATTGTCAAAGCAAAATGCTGACCTTAAACTACAGGGGTTTTTTTCTTTGCTCCAGATGTTTAGCTTTGAGAGTTGCAATAATTTAAAACTTTCCTCCCTTTTGAAGTGGGATATTGATATGCAGAAAACTGTTTACAGTTTACTGTTTACAGTGTACAGGGAAATTGTTTCTCTCTCAGCTTAACATAATGGACTATGTCACTTTAACACGAACTAGCCCCATTTAAAAGCAACAAATTTCTAATAAATTCACTTTAAAAAGAAATAAAACAATTCTGTTGCTACAAAGACACCTTTTACTGTCACAATTATTCTCCCACAAGTACAAGCAGGTTTTCTGATTCTAGGCTTAAAATGTTTACTGATGATTGTAATGCACTCAAAAGAAACCAAATACAGATGGTTAAGTTCGAACAATGTTTTTCTGACACAGTATTTGACGCTCAAAAAAGTCATAAAACAAAGAAGTCCCAATTCAGTACTGTGCAGCGTGTCCTGCTGATGTGTTTATTTCCGTTGCCTGGATTTTAATCACTGGGATGTGCTTACTTCAAATGTGATGCTAAACATTGCCTGGTAGTATAATGCATTTCCCAGGAAAGTACAATCTGACTAGCATGTGAAGTGCAGAAGAAAAACTTACGGGGATTATTAGTATTAGTATTAATATTAGTATTAGTATTAATATTTTTTAATTTTTTTTTATCATGGCCTTAAGAAAAACAACGGTTCATCCTTTCAAGCCCTGTATCCTGAGTCTATTTATACTGGTACCAGTTTGGCAAAGGGCCTTCCAGATGACTGTGGATTATGGTGGTAGCTACAGGCTTGCAGAGCCAGGGGGCCATACTCTGAATTCAGCTCCTCACAGCTCACTGTCACCCTTTTTGCCCCCACTGTGCCAGGAAGCTTCATATTATGGCTCACAGCCTTACCCACGTGCTCGGTCAATCTTTGAGGGCCCAGTACCCAGTCCCCATCTGCTCTATGCTGACATTAAAGATGCCACTATGCTCTTTCCTAGGAATAGTTGCAGAGTCCTTGACTATAATTATGTGCCACAGTAAGCGTGGTGCAGCAAGATTTGAACCAGTCCTTGACTTCCAGAGGCTGTGTTTTGGTGGTGGAGATTTCTGGCTGTTATATGGTGAAGCTTTAATACTGATGTCATTAGGGCTCACTGGTTCAGCTTGTATGATAGAAATGGTTCTCATCATAGTGATCTGGAAGTGACATAAGATGCATAGAACAGATATGATTGCCGGGTTTCATGTAATTTTTAAATTATATATTATTTGTAACATTCTTGGCACCTTTATAGTACTATATATAGATTCAATATATTGCATTAAGATGATGGTGGATGGTGAAGATGGGTGAAAGATAAAGCAGAATGAATAGCTGTGGTGCAAAGGTAGCACCTTTCCAGCTTGTGTGTATTCTTAAAATCAGGGCAAATATTTTTTGTCTTTTCACTGGGATTGACTACAACCTTGGTATCAGCTCTGACTCAGGCAAGCAAGAAAACTGTTAATCTTGTGACTCTCCCCACTTTTAGTGCCCTCCAAGTATTTTTTACCTGGGAAACTTTATGACAGCAATATCTTGCAACATAAAACATTATTGTCCTACATTGTGTGCTTGGGACTTACCATTACATCAGAACACCAAAAGCAGCAGGTTGGCAGACTGGCTGCTGAGCTGCTTGGGTGCTGTGTGTTATTAGTCCCTGTTACATGTGTCACTGAAGCCCAGCACTCACTGCTAAGTGTCGAGGTACAGAGACAGAACAGAAGTGCTGTTGGCAACCAGCATCAGCTAGTTGTTTTTGTCTGTGATTTCATAATGTTTAAGACACAGTGGAGCTTTTTTCTCATTAGTAAGGGTCAGTATGCAGAAAAAAGATCTCATGAAGTCCTGGTGTATTGTGTCACCCTGTTCCATCTTCATTTCATCATCACCCACTCCCACCTTGCCTGAAAAGTCACACACTCTGCAGGATGCCTTGGGAAGACAGATTGTTTTCATTTGCAGGGAAGTTTGCAGCAGAGCACTTTTAAAATGACATTGTAAGAAATTGCTACAGTGCAAGACCTGCTCTGACTTTTATTTATATAAAAAGAGATCTGGGTTAGGATTTCTAGTTGGAAGAAACCCACGATTTTACTAGGACAGGGAGGCTCATTCTTCTCTTTTGGCATGCCATGCTCTCTGCAATCTATTTGAGAGGCAATAAAGGAGGTAATAAAGTGGCAATCAAAAACAATGCTTCAGTAGTCCTGAGCCACAGTTTGTGGGATTTCATTTGGAACTTATTTACCTAACCCACTCCCACACATCTATCTGTCTTAGGCACCTACAGGAGTCGTCTCTTTGGAGGGTTTGAGGCTGTCAAAAGGTTAAATTTAGTTCTTAGAGCAGTCTGGAATACTTTATTGTTGGGAAGGGGAAGTGCTGAGAGGTAAGGGTATATGGGCACTGCAGGTACGGAGTACAGAGACAGCAATAATGACTCAGTATTCAGGAACATTGCATTTCCATCACTGCCACAATGAACCAGATTAACTGATCCTAGTAAGAAGAATCTTGGATTTCTCAGGGATGAGCTGAGACTGGAAGCTTTCTTGCTACCAGATCTGAGTGAGAACTTCTCCTTGTCTCTGCATCACACCGTGTTGTACTGCAGCCAAGTGGTATCGGGGTCAGACCTGTGTTTTGGGTGCTCTGATGTACAAAGTAGATATGCCCAAGTGACTCACCTCACAACAGCAGATTGTACCTTCTGAGGTCCCTTTCACATGAATTACTGTATGATCCTGAGATCCTACATTTCACAACTGCAGAGCTGTTGTAGCCCTAGGTTATCCCTTCCTTCACCCCACAGCTGAGGTTAGCTGGCTGCACCCACAGTAGGACAGTACTGATACTGACAGTGGTGGTGCTCCTACATCTGAGCAAATAGTTCAGAGCAAAGTTGATGCATTACCTTTCATTGTCAGGGATATAATACAAATGAGACATGCATGAGCTGACCATATTTTTTTCACGTTCATTATTTTACATATTTTTAAAAGTTGTCTTTCAAGATCTTTTCTCTATATGTTGATTATGAACCGTTCTGTAAGAATCACCAGGCTTCTTGATTACTTAACTGCAGCTAGGTATGAGGCCTGTCAAGGTTGTTTCTGATTGAGCTGGGACAAGTTCACAGTATGGCTGGCTTCCATAATCTTGTGTGGACAGGTTGGATGCTTTCTCTTACTCCTCAGGATGGCAAAAATGACATATGCTTTCTGCAGGTTTTCATGCCACTAGGTACTGACCTGGGTGTGACAGAAAAAAGCTGAAGAGAGGTATGATTGAACTTAAAATTCAAAATTATATGGACAGAAGAGACTTCTTTTCCAGTTTTCTCTATTTTACAGCACTTCTCTGGAAGTCCTTTCCATTTCCTCTCTCTTGCTATTTTTGTGCATATCTTCTGTAGGGAAGGTATATGTTTAAAGAGTAGAGCTGAACAGCTAGCAATAGAAATCCTATAGGTTTTTTATATGCAAAGGTAGTATTCTGTCTCTGGAGACTGATAGATTTAAGGTCCTAGGCTGATTGTTATACACACTGTTGGAAAATTAGGATACAGTTGGCCATGACTGTGAACTTATGCAGAGCATTTAATTCAATTTTCATTCTTCCAGAATAAGGGTGGAATTCTGTGTTCCTTTCTGTAGTAAAGTCCTGCTGTTTAGCTGAGTCAGTGTAATGGACAGTTGCCTGAATGCATTTAGAAATAGAGGGCCAAGCAGATTATCTCCTCTTTATTAGCTTTCTTCCTTGCTGTGGAATTTCAGCACATCCCAATCTTGAAAACATTTCTCTATGTAACATACTTTTGGATGGAAGAAAATATTACCTTCCCAAGTCTGCCTACAGGGAATTGACATGGGAGAAGTGAAAAACTTTAAAACATTCAGGTTACCAGTGGTACAGGTGGGCCCTTAGGTAGCTGAACATTTTTTAAAAATGCCCCTAGAGATGTCTTTCTGAAAATGAGCAACGTGGCAGAGAAGGGACTGAACCCGCCCTGGTGTCCCAGATGCTTAGCTAGTGCTGCAAATGCTGGCTTAGCCTTCCTGTCCTAACTCTGCACTTAGTCCTGTCACTGCTGCCTTTGATTTAGAAGGGCCGCTCTGAATAGAAAGACTGTACTCAGGGTGAGTAATGGTGGTGAAATTCGTCTTTTTAGTAGTTGATTTTTAAGCCTGAAAAATCTGGCATATTCACAAACTGTGAATCAGTGCATCCAGCTACAGATGTTATCCTCTGGAAACTGAGGATCCTGTACCCAGCCGTACTGCAGGATCCTACTGCTCTCAGAATGTGATTCCTGTTTCTACGACATCCAGAAGACAGTTGCGTTCTCTTTGTAGAAGCAAAAGATCACAGGAGGTAAAAAGCGAACTAGAATAACACAAAGGAAGGGGGAAAAAAAGTGTTCAAAAGACCTCTGTCTCTCCCCAGCTTCCTGCTCCCTCCCCCTGCCCCTTGCCTCCTCTTCCTTCTGTCTCTAAGGGTTAAATATGCAGAGGGAAAAAATTGCTAGACTTTATGTCTGTGCTTGGTGGGAACTATTAAATTACAGCTGGATGTTTTTAATTATGCCACACATAAATGCCTGAACACAACAGTGTTTTAATCCAAATGTGAGCCTCATTTATGTGTGTTCTGTGTTTGCTCTGAAATGCACTGGCTGGCACTTGTTTGTGGTGGCCCCTTTGTGGCATTGTAACAGTGTGTGGGGTTTTTACCCTCCCCCCCCCCTTTTTTTTTCCCAAGTGCGAGGATGGGAGCTAGTGCTGGCGAGGGGGAAAGGAAATGGGTAATAAAACAGAGAGCTAAGCGGCTCACTGGAGCCAGCGATGCTGGGATCTGGTTAATTGCTCCGAAATGAAAAAGATTCGGGGGTTTTCATGAAATCCCATAGGTGCATTTGCCAAGCCTCAAATATTAGATTGAATTACAGTTTCTAATTCCTCCCCCCCTTTACCCACAGCCATGTGTCTTATTTCTTCCTAAAGCTTGTCCACTTTTCAGAGCAATGAATGTAAGAAGGAAGCTGAGTAAGGACTGCCTGCCTGCTTGTTTTACACCTTCCCCACCTACGTCTTTTCCTAATCCTACCTTTTATTAAAAAACAAGAAATCTGTCTCTCTCTCCTCCAGTGTATCCTGATCTGTTTGTGGATTTGAGGTTGAAATGTTGCCTATGTACTTTGCCTCACAAGGGGCTGCGGGGAGGGTGTACTGAGGAACCCTGTCTCTGTCCCTTGTTCTCCACACCCACGCACTAGCTAAGCATAATATAATCCTTTTCTGCATAGCCACCAAGACTTGTTTTTTTAAAGGGGCTTTGACCTGTCCCTCTCATTTTCAGAAATAATTTTACATTGGCAGTTAGTTGTGCCAGCATTTTTACTGTCCCACAAAGGGATTTCAGCACCTGATTTGTGGGTGTAAGGGGACTTCACTGGGAAATGACGTCAGTGGCGTGGCTTGGAGGAGTAGCTGTCTCCGAGATCAAATCCTTAAATGGTAGGATTGGCACCAACAAAACTGAAGCTAGAGCTGAGACTCTCCTGTGTATAAATTATACCCACAAATCAAGATGCAACCCCCTTTTCTGACAGTTATTGTGTTTTGTTAACCAGTGAACAATGTATATTTTCTTAGCCTGGACGTTTTGAGATTATGGAAAGTGCACCTTTGTTGTTAGGCTGGTATCTGATCCAAGTGTTGTTTCTCCTCTTGTGAGGAACTGGAAGTCTTTCCTCTTTCTTCCACCTTGGAGCTGGGAAGGCTCTCTGAGTCATCTAGTTATGTCCCAGCCTTGGAATGGGCCTTTCTGCTGGAAATTTCTCTGCCATGTTTTCTGAGCTGATCCCACTGCTTGGTGCTCTCAGGATTCCCCCACAGGCAGTTAATTCTCACGTGCTTCTTATTCAAGGATCTTTTTTTTTTTTTCCTTCTTTGTTGTTCCTTTCTTGTGTTTTGGGTAAAGGTGATTTGGCACGCCAGACTCAATCATCTGGCTCAGTCCCTCTGTCCTCCTGGAAGTTGTTTCCTACATTCCTGTGTTATTTCTCACCTTCCTCATACCATTTTATGGTGGAAGCACTGCTGGAAAGGAGTGTGTGAAATGTTCCTTCCAAATTATGCATGCACATTAGCAATTAAATGTAAGTTTCCGCTTTCAATCTGCTGTGATTATTTTAAATAATTAAATATTAAGAGCCCCATTTCCCACTCAAAGGCAAGAAGGATTTAGGACACCATTTAACTGGCAGTGTTTACCCAGCCCCTCATGCAGCCTCTGCTGTTAGGCACTAGTCTGGGCTGCCCAGCTTAAGACAGCAGAGCAACTAAGGGCATGCTTGAGTAAAGCATGCTTTGATACTTCTGCTGTTTCCTTGTACGTGATCTCATGATGCATTGCTGTGGGGAGATCTAACTGTTCTGCCAGCTCGTTTTCAAGAACTGTTTTCAAAGGGAATGGTTTTAAATTGCGCACTTGGGGGGGTCATTTATTGTCTTTTTTTTTTTTTTTTAGTGCTGGGTCCTCAGGCATTTGAGGGTGAAATCTCTATTGTTCATCCCACCTCCAGAATGATCAGAAATCATGGATTTTTACTTAGCCACCCACTGTCTTTTGACCTGAATACTTCAATTTTTCTTTCCCACCCAGTGCCTTCCTAATGTTAGCCACAGTCTTCCCATCTTGCTCTCACCCTGTAGGGTAAGGAAATGTGGTTTCATCCATGAATGACATTAATGCCATTGTGTGAATCATTAGTGGATCCAGCATCACAAGCCCTAGGGGATCAAATACTTGCAAACCACTAGAGAGGAATTCTAATATCAAATACGTGGCAGGAATCATCCTAGCTCGAAGAAAACAAAACAACCCTCTTTAATACCCAGAGAAGGTCATGGTGCTTAGAGAGAAGAGGAGCTTGTGTAAAAGCCTCGAGGGGCCCAGAGGCAACCATCCTGCTTCTTTCTCCTCTCTGTATTCCCTCTTGCCTGCCCTCCTCCCAGGCAGCTCCCTCTCCAAGTGACTAACCAAATCCTTCCCACTTGTGGCATATAACAGCAGTATTTGAAGCCCTGACAAGGCTGTTGCCTTGTTCTTCCTCAAAACAAACAAACACAAAGTCAAGATGAAGCATGACTAACTCAGAAAAGAAAAAAAAATTAATAAAGACAGAAATTGAGCTTTTGTGGTGGGGTGGGAGAAGAAAAGCTGAACACCTGCTGTTCTGCTGTGGTGCCATCCCAATTGCCCTGGAGGCTGCTGTTAGTTCTGCCTTTGCAGGCCTTTGTGCCAGTGCTGCTGCTTTGCCTTAGCACATGGGTAGAAGACAGCACAAGAGCATGGGGTTGTCTCACAGCCCAAGGGGGAGTGTAAGATGTAACCTTGTGATTGCTTGCTGGCACCTCTGATGATCCCAACACTTCAGTAGGTGTTCAAAAGCTGATTTTATTTTTTTTTTTTTTGGTTGTGTGTAGTGGCAGGTGCTCACATTTTAAAATTTTGTCTGAACATCCTCTGGGATGTAAACATGCAAGGCATATTTGGCTGGCAGCTCCTGCAGTATGCATTACCTGTGTAAGAACAGGAATACTGTGCAAAAACGGAGAAAGCAAATGGGAGTGCTTTGTTATGCATAACAGGACAGAGATTTCCCTTAACAACATCATCCTGCTAACCTTGAAGAGAAAATTCAAAGGTACTGAAAAACCCTTCTCTGTGGAAACACTTATTCCCAAGTATCAGGCATCAATACTTGACATTCCCTGCAAAAATTAGGGGTGGTTAATACGTTTCAACAATCTGTCTAAGTAACTGGCATAGCTAGATCATCCATGCTGCAAGTGGCCAACCTAGAGATGTGTAGAACATCTTAAAATAGCTGTTAAAATATCTGTGTGAAGTTATATTGTTCATTTCTCTTCTTTTGTGAGCTATGAATTAAAGTATTGGAAAGTGAGAATTTCCAGTCCAAGAGGGTGGTGGTGGGACCAGAAATGAAGGGAGAGTTAATTTTATCAGAGCAATTTTGAAACAATTTGAAATCAGGTTGGTTTTTACTGTGTTTGGAGCTGAAACTCTTCACAAATTAAACCTGATCATTTGAATTGGAGTCCTTACACTCCGTTTCAAGAGCTAATAGAGATGACAAAGCAGTGGAGAGTGGAAATGTTAAAACTGGTATTCTGAGAAGTCTCAGGTAACTGAGTTTTCAAACTCTTCAATACTGACATCTGTAAGGAGAGATTTGGTAACTTACTTTTTGAAGCTCATTACCATAGTGAACTTGCTAGTACTCTGGCATCTATGAAGGTTTAGCCAGCAATGATGTCAGGCTCAGAATTAAAAGTATGTGTGGAACAGTTAAGATAAAAGGTGCCTTTTTTCTTCTTTGAACATGGAGAGTTTTCTGGTTATAGTTTCTTGAAGTTAATACATGATAACACAAACTATTTTGGGATGGGGAGAACAATCCTTTAGGCACAACAACAACAAAAAAAAAACAAGGAGGAAAGCTCCTCCTATCCAGACCTTAAGTATATGGAAGATTGATTTTCTGTGTGTGTGATTAAATGTCTTAATTTATTAAGCAAAGACTTACTGAAAAAAGGAAAATGATGTTTAATCCATGCGTATGGCTACTACAGTGTCTTTTTGAATAATGGATCTTTTCCTGCACATCAGTGTTATTACAAAGCTGGAGAAGCATCAAAGGAATATTCTGCTTGCTGTATGAGCCTTGGGAAGTTAAGTGCTGAGAGGAGACTAGGTTATACTTTCCCAAACTGTGAAACAGATAAAAATGGGGCTAAAGATGTCGGTAGAAGATGATACGCAGCTGTAAGCCCTCAGTGGTTAAATTTCTGATCAGGATTAACAATGTTCCATTATTTATTAGGAACATGGAAATGGAATGGTATTTTAAAAATTGAACTAGATACTGTTTCTAGCTGGAGATCTCTTTTAAATATTGCATCTTTTGCTATTTCTACAGGAACTTATATGGACTATGGTTTAAGTAGTGAAAATGTAAACAGTAGCCAAGACGTTTTTAAGTGATAGCTTCTATTAACAAGGTACAATATAAACAGACCTCAAGGTATGTGAACATTTCTTATCAAGCAGAAGTTTATATGATAGCTGAATAGTTTCATGATTTCTAAAAAGTTATTTAAATCAGTGGACTTAAAGTAACTCTTGTCAAAGTCAGAGGGAATTTTACCAGTGGAAACAGAATTAAGCCCTAAAGAGATCATTTTTTCAGCACCTTTGCAACTTTTCATCTGCCACCATTGAAGCCAATGGAAAGGGTTTCATTGACTTTGGCACATAAAGGGATGTTAGCTGTGTAACCCAAGATATCTTGTGAGTGCCAAAGAATAAACGAAATTTAGAATGAGACCAGCTTTGCTGTAATGGTGATGATATAATACTCAAGAGCAAACAACTAATAACCTCTTCTTAAAACAAGAATCCATCATGAATGCTCCAAGACTAAAGGGAAAATTTGCCTCTGGCCTCTGGGATTCCCTGTTGGGCAATGAAAAGAGGAGCTATATCATGCAGAAAATGATGAGGAAAGAGTAAAACCCCTCAGGAGAAAAAAGCCTGTTTCTTTTCCCCTCCTCGTCTCCTGGCATACTTATCTTTACCACTTGTGTACAATTCCATTGAGAAAAACCAGTTCATGATAGAACAAACTGAGAAAGTGCTAGTTCAGGCAGCCTCTTCTTTTCTTTCATGGATTAATGGCAACTGAAAATGAAAGGATTATTTAAGGCCACTTGGGCAATATTAAGTACTGCCTATTGTGTTAGTCTAGGATCACATGTAGCCTGGAAACCAAAGACAGCAAACCACATTAGGTTAGTGTAGGTGGACACCTAGGTTATGAAACAGGCAGTTCTTGGATTTGCTTGTCAGTAGTTAGAGAACTGCCAGTTTTGAAGAAAGTAATTTAAAAAATGGTGGTTTGTAGTCAGCCTTTCTGAAATTGCCAGAAGAATAGCCATGTTTCTCAACTCTGAAAAACAAAGTCTTAGTAACCATTCTCAGTGATAATTTTTTATTTGGACTTCTGCTGAAGATACAAGAAGTCAAAGTTAAATCAAGTTCACTATTCATGTGTGTACTGGTATGGGGCTAAGCTGGAAATGATAATTTTTTGAAAATTGTAGCCTGTTCTTGTCAATCCATTTCAGAACAAGGGGAAAGCTTCAACAAATCCATTCCCCTGTGTTTTCCTGTGAGTCAAATGCAAACAATTTTCAAGCCTTCCCTGAGAAATGGAGTTCACAGTCTGGCAGGACGTGGGAAAATAAGAACTTAAGTGAGTGTACCATGGGGTGTATCCATCTCTCTCTGTGCTGGGACAGAAGCTGCCTTTTGAGCAGCCATCTCACTTCGGCTTTTGCTTCTCTCTGTATCAGCTAAAGGTTCTGACTGCTCTGCTTCTCCATTTCTGAAATGGTGGAGGTGTACTGGCAAAAATTTCCTTGGAACTAGATCTGGAAATCTCTTTGCCTTGGATGGTGTGTTGTATGAACTGACATTTGTTTGGAGGAGTTGAGTGAAGGGATTAAGTATGAGAACTTCCAATTTCAACATACATGAATTTTGGGGAATGTGGTGGTGCATCCACTCATTTGTAGCAGGAGGCCACAGGTCTTGTAGTATCCTGTAGAGGAAGAAGCTTCAGTGATACTGTCTGGAGAAGGACTGAAGGAAATTAAATACAGAAATTATCAGCAGAAAGATACTACTCTCCAGCAAGTGTTTTGGTAAATGGCCTTTATCCCAAATTGTGCTAATTCTGCAGCCCATGCACACCTATGCTTCAGGAACTTGGTTGCCAGTGACCTAAGGGCTTTCAATGGGGATGGACATTACGCAGTGCTGGTGTCATATGGGACATGAGACTCATCTTGCACAGATTAGGTATTCATTACTGGTGTAGAAGATAAGGGCCAAATCAGAGATTGTTCCCAAATGAACTGGCCACATTACATTGTGTGTTCTCCAGTTACAGCACTGCATTCTCGAGAATTTAGAGCTGATATTGTAAAAGGTACAGAGAAATTATTTAAGTCAACAATGAGGAGTGGAAAGAACGTGCTCCTGCACAGGATACTTTGTGCCTTCCCACTTTGTGTCTTCTTTGTTTCTTCTTTCTGCTTCTTTCTTCTTTGTTATTGTTTTGGATGCCTTGCTCCATTGATATTTCCTATTGAGGATATTTTGAGTCCTGTTTAGAACAGAAGAAATGATCAAATGATAATTTATATTATTTTTCTCTACAGATGTTGGTGGAGATTTCTTGATATTTAGGTAATAGTTATTAAAAAACCTCTATGAATCCCAGGCTAAGGTTTTCAAATGGGCCCAGGCTCACTTTACCCTTTTATCTAACCTTTATTCTTTCAGACTAGAAGACATTTTTTCCTATGTGTTAAGGAGTGATATGTTTTCTTCCCAGTCTGGATCTACAGCAATCTCCTGAGTTATGTTTTCTAAAGTCCTTGTAAAGAGAAGCAGGAATTTTTTTTCCACTTCTCTCACACAGAAGTGAGGGCCTAGTTTTTGTTGTCTTTGCTTTGAGCAGTGGGGAGGAGGAATTCCTTCCTGACAGTTTAAAGGACAAACAATTTAGAAATATAAACACTAAAGGAGGGCAGGGGGTGTCATTCTTATACCACACTGGTGTAAATCAGCAGCAGGGTCAAAGGAATGTATGTCACATCACTTAACAGGAAATCTTCTTGCCTCCATGCCCATCTTTTCTCACAGGATTTTGGCCCAGTTATGGCCCAAATTCTTGTTGGATTGGTGTACTCAAGCCAGAATATCGGAAGAAAAGCCAGGCCAAAGTGAAGCAGTGTCATGCTTCAGCAGGTTCCACAAGCAGCAGAAAATACAGAAGAGACAAGTGCTGTGGAGAGCCCTATCCCAAGGTTTGACCACAGGGAAGAAGGCTGGGGTGTCTTCATAAATGGGTGTATTGGGAAAGGGATAACCATTCAACCAACAATGTCTAACATTATACAGCTATCACTATCTATAATATACCCTGAAAACTCCAAAAACAAATTTTGACTGGATTTATGAGTTGTAGGACAGGAGCCAAGTTCGCTCTTACTCAGTCTTGATGTGTTTAGAGCGATCTCATCTTTATATGTCTGGAACTTTGTTTTCCTGACTTGGTTTCTTCATATTCCAATAGTTTTTATCAAACTGTAACAACGACATTCTTTCTCTAATTTGGGTTATGGTCAGAAAAGGGCCTTTTAAATATACACATTATGTTTAATGGGCTTTTCTTTTAATTTCTTATTCAATTATAGAGATTCTCAAGTCTTTAAAATTTTCAATTACCCTTTTCCTGCCTACTCAGGAAGTGCTTGGCTTCCATTTTTCAAAGCAATTGTAACTTTCCCATTAATTTGGTAGCTGTGATAGCACTTGCCATCTGCCATGACACATGCATGCACTCAACCTCCCACCCATCAACCACTCACAGCAGGATCTTTAAAGGGGTCCATTGCATATCCATAGAGGTAAATCTGATAAACCACTTACAGCAGAGGCCATCCAACCTCTGGTGTAAGTCACAGCTCTCAGTTTTTTTGTAACTTAGTCTATTCTCCTTATAGAAAACTTCTGTCTGTGTCAAGCTGACTTTTACACATGGAAGGTTTCACTGAAGTTGGTTTAACCCTTATCAAGAAGGGGGCAGAGGGTAATAACAAGTAATTTTGGCCTATGACAGTATTATTTCCTCTTGCTTTGTTTCTTTCTCTGTTTTTCTGTCTCTGTATCTCTGACCAATTCTTTTCTGCGAGATCTTATATTTTCCTGCCCTGTCTATACAAATCTGACTTGAGAGCAAATTATCTTTAGAACTGCTGCTTGGATCTCATTAAACATCAGCTGCTAATGTTCCTGAATGTTCTTCATACAGATCACGCAGCTGGCTACAGATAAGTTAAAGTTTACAACATTAACTAAGGATGATCTCTAATATTAAAGGTGCTGGTCTAAATTACTTATTAGTACTGTGGTACATCTTTGGATTTACCAGAGTTCATATCTGATAGATGTCAAAGTAACCCTATGGAATACAGGGAAAATTACATATTATTTTTATAGATTTAAACCTCGTTAAAACATTGTTTCTATGAGATGTGTGAATATTTCTACCACACTTAATGATGATTTTTGTTTTTAATTTTAGTTATTAGAAAATTCTTCACTAAAGGCAACAACTATGCCCTATGATAAGAGTATTATTATACATCCATATTCTCCATATTTTTCTTGAGCATTTTGCTCTCTGAAAGAGAGCTGAGAAAAAAAAATAATAAGATTTTTTTAAAGATACATGGTAATTTTATACTTTCAGGTATGAATTAAAGACATAATTAAAGTTTAGGTGCTCAGAAGATGTGTATCCTCACTGAAATGACATGGACCTGTTGGTGTGAGTCCAGAGGAGGGCCATGAAGATGATCAGAGGGCTGGAGCGCCTTTCCTATGAGGAAGGCTTGAAAGAATTGAGGTTGATCAGCCTTAAGAAGAGAAGGCTCATGGGAGACCTTATTGTGGTCTTTCAGTACCTAAAGGAGCCTTGCAAGTGAGCTGGAAAGTGACTTCTTAAAAGTGATACAAGGGAGAATGGCTTTAAACTGAAAGAGGATCAGTTTAGATTGGATATTAAGAAAAAATTCTTCACTGTGAGGGTGAAGTTCCAAGTCTGGAACTGGTTGCTCAGAGAAGCTATGGATGCCTCATCCCTGGGAGTGTTCCATGTCAGGTTGGATGGGGCTTTGAGCAACCTGGTGTAGTGGAAGGTGTCCCTGCCCATGGCAGGGGGGTTTGAACTAGATTACTTTTAAGGTCCCTCCCAACCCAAACCATTCTATGATTCTATGACATGATACCTTTCTGTACCATATTATTCATTATCTATCGTAAGTAATCGTAGTAAATGATTAAAAGTAATTTGATTCAGAATGTTTTCTGGAGCAGAATTTATGCTAAGCAATGACCCACGTTTTCTATTGTAACACCTTATAACTGAAAGTGAGTTTTATTTTTTTTTTGTAAAATATAAGTGCCCACAACTGTATCTGTAGAGAATGCATGGATATCCAGCAAAAGCCACACTAGACCAAAGTGTGTGATGTAAATACGTATGTACGTAGCACACGCATATTATATATATATATATATGTGTGTGTGTGTGTGTGTGATTCATTGTAGTGTGTAGCTCTGTGTATTGTACCTTGGCAAGGAGACAAAAGATCCCAGTAATTTCAGGGCCTGATTCAACATTGTACTGTGATTGCTTTGGTCATGCAAAGTAATTGTAAACCTGGCTTTACTGGGCAGTTAAAGTGGGTTTACAGCTGTCTTGTGTCAGGGAGCTGAATGAAGCAGCTAATGAAATCAGCACAGAACTCCTGCTGTTTCAGTGTGGGGGAAGCTGCTCCCCAGGTATCCGTTCCAGCGAGCATCTCCTTGAGATTAGACCTGGGCAATAGTTGGAAGAATTTGCGTTTTCACAGCACAAAACAGTGAGATCCTCTGAGACCTTCAGTGAACCTTAGCATGTTCAGATTGATTGTTGGAGAAGTCCTGCTTGCTTCCAAGTCTAATCCTAGTCGGAGCAAGTGCCACCATGGTGGGTCTGTGTGCTTCGATGCTGGGGTGGCTGCAACACCATGACACTTCTGATGTATCTGCATCATACTTACAGTACAGAGTAGGGCTGTGGACTCTGACAGTGAGACAGAACAAACCAGGTGGAAATACCCCTGCCCACACTGTTTTTCATATCTCATTCTAAAGAGCAGTTTTTCCTTCTGAAGGGTAGTGCTGGAGGGCAGTCAGTGCTTTTGTGCCTAAACTATTCCTTTGTCCTGTTCATTTGTTTCTCCACCAGTGCTGCCAAATAAAGGCCGAACTGTACTACAACTCAGCCTGGGGTGTCCAAGCACTCCAGTGTGGTGAAAGAATTTTTTTTTATTTTTAAAGAATAAATAAAATAGGAAAAAAAAATTACACAAAATATAATAAATAGATACAAAATAAAAATGCACACAATAGCTGGAAAGCAAGAGTGCAGCCTTGCTTCCCTCTGTCAGTGGGTCAGTGTGTTCTGTAAGCACTTCCATCCTGTCGGGTCCCTGCTTGGTCTCCACCTGCTAGCCCGGCTCACTCCAGAGGCAGCGCTGACCTGGCCGCTCCCTCATTTCACTGGCGCCAGCGGCTTGATGGGCCTTGCACTTTGATTATTTGTGTTAACAGTTAATTTAGCACCACGGACACGTGTGCCAAAGCTGCCTCCACTTCCTGCAGCCTTCCAACAAATGGGACTTTTATGAGATGCCTTTCACAGCTCCCCCGCCTCCTTCAGCTCAACTCATTTGCCTCTTTTCTCCCCCACCCCTCCCCTGCTTTCCCTCCCCACCCCACCGTCTCAATCTCGGCTGTAATCTTTTCTACATCTTGCAGGAAAAGAGCTATTTCTGGCAGCTCTGTCTCTAACACTCGCCCCACTCAAACTGATTTAATGGAGATTTATAGACGCGAGGCTATGCAGCTCTGAGGCGCTTTCCTGAAAAGTTTTTCTGTGCCCGTGTTACGTATGGAATTTATTTATTTAATGTTTGGTGTTGCAGCTACACTGTCAACTGTTTGCATGACATATTCCACATACTTTTTTTTTTTTCTTCTTTTTCCCCCCTCACAAAAATTTCAGCAAAATCCTGTTACACAGCACATTTCTGGTCCAATTCATCCCAGCTGCTAACTTTACCAAGCTAAAATCTGACACCCAGGTCCAATTTAATTAAACCCCAGCCAGCATGGTTCTTTGTGATAATACTGACTCTCGTCTAAGGCAATATGTATTTTGGCTCACTGCTACAAATAAATCCTGTTGTAAGTACCTTCTTCCTAGTACGCAGCACACTGCAGTGGTCCAAAAAAAAACCAGCTCCTGTAAGAAGTTGTGGAGAAGAAAGACTTTTGTAATAATTTATCATGATTTTCCAAATAAGCTCTCTGCTATCTTAAGAAATTATGTTCTCTAAAAATAAATGAGAACTTTAGTTGCATATAACATCAAAACTGCTGTTTCTGTTGTCATTCCAGCTTTGATTGATGCAGAGTGACCCAGACTGGTATGTAAGGGACTCTATATTTACTGCCCAATTCATACAACATATTTATTCTGTGTTACCCTTTTCCAAGAGCCCAAGTACTAAAATTAGTGTTAAATATTCAAAACACAGCCAGGTATACAAAAATAAATGTATTGTTAAACTTCTATTTCCTCTTCGTTATTGGAGAGTGCTTTGTATAAGTGCTCAGAAGGGTATGTGCTGGTATTGGGACTCCTCCTGGGCCCCTCCAGCAGGCACACATCGCATCCAGTCCTACTTAGCCTCCACAGGAGACCTGGCTTTTGTGTGGACTGTCACCCTGAGGGTTTATTTCCCTTGCCCTCATTCCCATGCCTGCGTGGTGACACGCATAGATGGTCCCCTATCTGCTTACAGGAGCAGGAAGTGGGGTGTCCCCATCCTGCCAAGTGCTCCAGTTGGCTGCATCTCTGATGGCTTCAGGTGCAGCAGCCTTCTGATCCAAGCTGCTTACAGGAGCTGGGACATAAAGCTGTTTCTCAGTGTCTCCCCTGAGTGACAGTTATTTTTCTTTTTTGGATGAAATTGAATGAGCTAAGTGTAACCTGTTGAGGACAAATCCTATACTCTTCTCATCTTCCAAACAAGCACCGTGTGAGCCCTGATTCTGTCTGCTCTCCTGCCTCCTGCTTGTTTAACAAATGGTATTTTGAAATAATGCCATAGTGTATTTTCAAATATCAAATTTTGCTGTGTTTTGAAATTGCAGATTCCCTTTGGTCACGAAGGTTTTGTCCCTGTGTTTAACATTTTGTAATTAGGGTCTCTGCTAAGCTCCAGGACAGCACATTTTGGAGGCTGCTGGTGAATGTCCTTTACTTAAGCTGAGACAGGTACTTTCCTGATAGATTTTTTTTGTGACACCAAGGGAAAAGTTAACAAGTTGGAGAAACACAGATATTACCATTTCAGATCAGACCAGTTGTGCCTTGAGACCACTATTTTGCTGTGAGAGTAGCTAATCCTGGATGACAGGTTTTTTACAAATTAAACATAGTTTGAGAATTATTATCCTGTGTAAGGGTAGCAGCATTGGAAATTAAATGGGTTTTCCAGTCTGCCTATTTTGCAGCACACTGCTTTAGGTTTTTTGGGAATTTACAGTTGTTCTGGTCAGTTATAAGGTTTTACAAAAGACCTAGGAAGTGTTGAAATTGCAAGTTCGCGTTGGACCAAGTGTTGCAGAAACATGGTGTTTCAACACTATGTACGTCATGAACCTGTAATTTCAACACTTTCTAAGAGTCACCAGAGTCTCCCAGGCTGAACTATAACATAACTAAGTTTTCTCCCCTGAACACTCAACTATCCTTTTTTTTTTTTTCTCCCTGGAAAATATAATTTGAAACACCATTTGGCTGACATTAAAGAGTTTAAAATTGTTTTATTAATAATGAAGGAAAGTCAAAGTAAAGGATTACTGCAAATAGAGAAACTTGCTGACTCAAGTGGTAGCAGGAGTGAGTCCTTCTGCTGGATACAGTGAACTGGGGTTGCAGTTTTAATTATGGATTCACTTGCGAGGGACAAAGCTGAATTTTTACAAGCTGTCTGTGGTTATGCTTCTGCCTTATGTCATTGCACACTGGTTCTGATATCAAGTGTTAAACTCCTGAAAATGAATCTGCTATTACTTCTGCCTCTGGGCTGTATCTCCCTCAGGCTCAGCCACAGTGGGGAAGAGAGGTGCAGCACAGCCTTGAATGCAATTTTAAGCAATTTCTACCTGCCCTGCACACTCCACGGCAACACAGGTGAGACTTACGCATTGTGGCATGTGCTCTCCTTCACTAGTCTCCCTCCTCAAATCATACACAGCAAGCATCCAAGATGCAACCTCCCTTTTAAAGACATCTCCTAACACTGGAGAAGCCAGTGCTGACACTGGCTGCAGTAGTAAGAAGGGACACCTTGCCCTGTAAGATATCGTGGCTTTGTTTCCTTGACTGGCAGCCTGTCTGTTGACCTGATATTCTCATTCAGTGAAAAAATTCCTTGGTTCTAACACAACACTTTTTGTGCACTGACTCAAAACATTTTGCAAAGGTTGAGCAACATCCCTTTATTAGATGGAGAAAATGAGGTACAGACAGACCAGAGAGATTGCTGGAAGTCCCCAATGAGGGCAGCAGAGGACGGAGCCCCAGTAGTCAAATTCTTACTCAGTAGCCAAGTTCATATTCAGTAGCCAAGTTCCTACTCATTTGGAGACACTCTCTTTGTTCACTCAGCTTCCCACCATCCTGTGATGGCAGGAGGGCAGGCAAGTATAAGGTTCTTGATGTAAAATCTTTGTTTTGCACTTTTCCTTATATATTTGCGCAACTTCAGAACCTTTCAGAAGCATCCTCCTTCCTTTCATATCCCTTGATATTTCCTCAAGATCTAAATGACCAATATTTTCTTCGAGTATAACATTTTTATTTTTTTTGCATCTATGAGATGAATTGGGAAACTTCCTGTACTATCCCTGGGAAACTGGACAACAAGCAGGACAGGAACTCCTGCATTAACATAGCTTGTATTTAACATGCACTGGTGTGTCTGTATCTGAGGGTGGGAGATGGAGAGCTACTGGGAATAGCCAGGATTTCTCCCTGTTGTAGGCAAGGCTGCTGAGAAAGCACAAACCAGCCACAGTGGTGAAGTCATGCAAATGCAATCCTACCAAAGGCCACAGGAATTGTGGAAAGATTTGTGTAAATATCTCATGCATTCTTGTGCTCTAAGGTTTATGGAAACAAAAACCACAGTCACAGAGCCCATGCCACATTTGCTCGTCCCTTCCCCCTTCTGTTTCTTCTCTACAGAAAGGTTGTAGAACAGTTTATGTGCAGCCAAGAAACTGTTTTTTTTTTTTCTTTTTGTGGTTATTAGTAATGTTAAAAAAAAGTGGAAAAGATGGTAAGCATAAACAAATTTCAGCAGGGTGCAAGGGAAAGGGTGGCTGATTTGTGAGTATCATGTGAACTTCTTTGCTGTAAGCACGCCTGGAGAAATACATACCACACTCATATTGCCCAGGTCATTTCAAACAACACATTGTCTCTATCACCTACCAACTGGACCCCCCTTTCCCTGCACCATTTCATTCAGTATATTGTCCATGCAGTTTGCTTCCCCTCAAAGGGAAGATACTGCATGTTTACCTTTCTGCTTAATTTTTGAGGTTTTGTCATGCTGTCTTGAGAGGCTGACAGTACCTGAGTCTAGACAAAACCAGCCCTGTTTATTCATGTTCTGGTGTCCATTCCTGTCTGTTTTTGATTGCACCAAGGACATTCTCCACTTCTTCAGATGTTTTGTGTCATTTCAGATAGTGGTATCACACTAGGGAGGGACAGTCTCCATGAAGGCTGTTACAAGTAAATAGCTTAGGGGAATAATGCACCTGCTGTTGGGGGATATATGGGTTGGTTCTACTGCTGCTGATGGATGTGAGCTCCTGGGAGCTGGTGATTGACTACACAGCACTTGGGAGGGGGAGAGGACTCTTTCAGGTGCCCTTTCTTTTTCAGGTCTTAGCTGCTTGCAAACCCATACTGACAAGACTAAGGATGGGAAAAACACAAAAGGAGCTGGTTAAAAGTTTTGTCCTTAGTCTGTGTTAATTAACCACCCCTTTTCAAATCTAAGGGAACTTTACCATCTTTTGAGTGGATCCACAGACCAGAGTGCAGGGAACATGGGAGCAATGGACTCCAGCAGGGGCTAGAAGCTGTGAAATTACTGAGAAAGTAAAAGAACAACTTGTATTGTCTCAGGGTAATAACCAGCCTGGCTGCTGGCACAGAGACTGCTGTGACCCAAAGGCCATCATATTTCTCATGTCACAAAACCCAAACCTTTGCTTCCTTCCCACAGTGCCACAGCACGCAGTGTGTGCCACCCCACTAGTTCCCTTCATTCACTGGGATGCATTTTTTTTTGTTTCCAAGAGGAGATTTTTACATGTAGTAAATTGCTGACTGCATTGGCCATGAAGCCAGGCCTTGGCCGCTTGGAGGGACATTGGCTCTGAGCAGCCTGGGTGCTTCAGCAGGTGGCACTGTGAGTCCTGCTCACCCACTGCGGGGCTTTTCTGCTTCAAGAGATATTTTTCTTTTGGATGAGGAATAAAGCTGAGGTTCTGACCACTTGTGGTCTTTCAAAAAGCCAAGGTATTTTTCAAAATACAGGGGTGCTGGCCTAGGCATCCCAGCCAAACTGCAGCTTGGGTAGCATCCTGCCAGTTCAGAGCTACATCAGTGATTCCACTGGGATATGATCTATTTCTTCACTTCCTGTCCTAAAGGAACACCCACAAAGTTGTGAAAGTTGTTCACAGAGTACACGGTGTAAAGGAGGCTGCACTGATTGCTAGGTGAGGGTTAGCTTAGTAATAGCTGGTGTTTTTGGAGTGGCTCTTCAGAATAGAAGTGAGCAGGAAAGAAATAGCTAAGCAGCTCTTAGTCAAGGGTGTTGCTGATATACAAATAAAAAAGGGGACAAAATGCTCCAGTGTGTCAGTTGTGAAACTTTAATTAAGTTAACAAGCCTAAAAGGACCAATAACACCATCCTCACTGTCTGTTCCTGCAGCCACTTACGGGCACAGGCTTTAGCCTTGCTTTAACAGAAGCATGAGGAAGTTGGTGCTAGTTATCCTGCTCTGGTCTTTTCCAATCACCCAACTCAGAAGCGATGATTTATTTGTTTCTATCATTTCCTTCAGCTATGGGCTCAAAAGACAATTATTTGATCGTATTACATAATCAGGGTTTTGTTTGGATAGATGATTTTATATTTTAGATTCTAGTGGACAGTGTCATCACCCTTTTTCTTATGAGGGAATGCCTTGCTCACAGCACAAGATTCGGAAAGTTCCAGAGAGAGCACTTGCCCACCTGCTTCCAGATTCCCTCCAGCTTTTCTGTCCTACTCCCTTCCGTAAGTGCAGCATGTGGGGTGCAGTGCTCCTGACCCTTGCAGAATGCTATTTGCTTATTTTATCTCTGAAAACAAAACAAATTTCTCTGTGTTTTGTTCTATTTCCTACATGATAGAATCTTTTGTTTTCACTTGCAACCTTTGCAGCTTCCAAGAATTTTTACTCCTTGTGGTTTGCTGAGATGCAAAGAGTTCAATAGTCTGCCACCAGGCCCTGGCCCAAGGTCGAGGATTCCCTCCTTTTCCTTCCCAGTATTGTCCTGCATCCTGCAAGGCCCTTCTCCTTACATTGCTGTGTAGCTGTCGTGACAAAGGGGACTGGCACCAGGCACGCTCCTGCTGCCACGGTGACAGCTGCTGAGCACTCGCCAAGCTCTAATGACAATAGCATGACCTCAGATACTTTATTAAGAAAGAAAAACTTGAAAGGGAGGCTACACTTAGAAGCAGACAATAACACCTCGTCTCAATGCAGCGCATTGTTTTTGCAAACCCAGGGTAGAAATACTTTAATATAATCGTGGTCTATTCTGTCCCAGCCTCCCTCCATGGATGTAGAGTTCATCCACATCCATGATGGACTCTAGCTCTCAATAGCCTCTGCATGACTCAAAACATGCAAACAGATGTTATGGGCCACTGGGCTCAGTACAAAGCCAGGCATCATATTGACCATGCCATACTTTTTATGCTGCTGTGACACTGGTTATTTCTCTGGGGGATAATGGAGTAAAATGGGGGTGATGGGACTTTAGTCCCCACAACAAAGCCTCCTGAGCAGCATGGGTCTGGATGGAGAGGAAAGCTGGGAGCTGGGCTGCTCCATGTCCTAGGGACATGGAAGGGGAGGACCCTGGTGGGCAAGAGCTTGTGTTGAGCTGTGCCTGAACTCTGCAGCTGGGATGGCTGTGGCAGAAAACCTTTGCCTGAAGCCACACAGAAAGTTTGAGAATGAGTAAATAGGCTTGGCAGAAGGAGGAAGTAGAGCTGGTCAGAAAAATTCTGACTAAACAAGTTTTCGTTGGAATTTACAGATTCATCAACATCAAAGCACTTTGTGGAGAGGGTCCAATTTTGACAAAGTTGCTTCCAAAACCAGGCAGGGCTTGAAAACTGCCTGCTAGGCACATTTTGGAAACCTGGCTAGTTTTATGCTGATTTATGCTGTCGGTTCCTTAGCAGCTCAACAACTGGCTGTTAAGAAGTATATCTTTCCAGGTGTAACTCTGAAGTGACTATCTCCAAGCAAGGAACCCTGTGGTGGTCAGTGTCTGTGACCCTGTTCCTGCTGCTTGTAAAACCCCTGGCTCAGGGACATTGGCTTTGCAGAGTGCTATCAACTTTTATCTGACACTCCTTTTTAAAAAACAGAGAAGTCAACTGACATAAGAGTTGCTGCTTTCAATTCTGGGACCTTTTAATTGGAATTTCAAAACAAAATGTCTACATTCCATTTCTTTTTTATGCATGCGAAAATAACTTCATTGATTTAAACAAAATTAAATTACTACTCAGCTGAATTTGTGTAAATTGGAGAACTTCAATGAATTGCTACATAACCTTTGGAACAAAATGAAGCCCAAAAAATACCTAGATATTTATCTGTTCCAGTTGGAGTGAACAGTTCTTCTTTTGCTTCTTATGGATGGTACTGGTGGTAAACATTAAAAGCAGAAGATGAAGAAGAGGAAGAAAAAAAAAATACTTGCTGGACCTGGTTCTTCTCATTGTGCAATTTCTCTTCTTTTATCCTTTGCAACGGGGTTTGTGCTTGTGTGTGTGGTGCAAGACAGGGGGAGACAGAAAGGAAGGGGTATTTCATATTTCCTTTGATACATTTTGTTTGGGATTGTGATAGCTGGATTCATTGTGCATAGTCTATAAGGCTTTACAGAGCATTTCTTGAGCTTGTCTTCATGGGAGGAAAAAATGCTGGTGTGGTTCTTTTATTTTATTTTTTTTTCCCCCCACAGAGCACTTTTCCCGTCTAGTGTGAACATACAGTACTGGAGAAGCACAGAAATATGCCATTGCTTTCAGGCTTGCCCAGGTCCAGATGTGCATCCCAAGTTGTGCTTGCTTTGGGGAAACATAAAGAAAACTGAAAGGAATAGGATTTTACTGAAACAAACAGGATTCTACAAAAAGAAACAGACCAATAAAATCTGTGCAGAGAACATTTTCTTTCATAGTACCTACAGTTATGCAGTTGTACTAATGCACTGTACTTCAAATTATGCCTGTATTTTGCAGCAGACTTTGCTAATTTTTTTTTTCAATTGGATACAGAATAATCTTTTAAGTAATGTGTTTATTTTAGCTTTGTTTTTCCCACTCCCCAAGGTCTGATAGGATTTCTCTCCTATCTTTTTTATGTGCCAATGACATTGCTTGTTACAAGGTCAGGATCGGGATTCATTGTGGGGGGCAACAGTGCTATAAGGGCTTGACATGAGATCAGAAGTAATGCTGCAGTGAATTTAAAAAAAAAAAAAGTAGAAAAAAAAATGTAGCAAGGCTCATGGTGCCGAAAGATCTGGGTTTCCCATCCAGACACCATCTGTGAAGCACTTGGGGACAGTGCCTAATGTCTGAGTCATCATGTTTGGCAGTCCTTTACCCAGCGGTCTGTTTCCCTGGGGGGAATATTCATTGGGGGAGAAAAGAAATGGTAGAAGGACGGAAGATAAACTGCCCTTTAGCCCCATGATTTATATTTGGTCAGAGTACCCCTGTTCTATTTTCTTTTACTTGGAATGTATCTTGGACATGTTGTTTCAATATGAGACAATCAGCTGGGCTCTCAGAGGAATGTCCCTGGAGACTCAAAACAGCCTCCCAGTAGGGTAATATGTTCAGCAGAATTCTAAGATGTATTCTCCAACATCTGCACTCTATTTGTGCCTCCAGAATATTTCCCATCAACATTTGGGGAATCAAAAGGCACTTTGAGAGATGGTCACCAATTCTCCACACTGCATGATAACTTGTAAAATGTTTACCTCTTTAAACTTCTACTGAGCTGGTGGCTGTTTGTTTCTTTTTTTTATTTATTTTTTTTTTTTTAGAAAACTAACAACAGAAGGACATGAAAATACACTTTAAATTATTTTTTCATATGAATGGGTTCTGAATGTAGTAGTAACTTCCTGTGAAACAAGAAAGCTTAAGGAATTATCATGAACAACGTAGTCAATGTCTTTTCTGGGTGTGTGACAGAAAAAAGAACTACACAGTACTACTGTATTCGGCCACACAGTAGAAGTAAGTAGACAATCAGAGAGTATTACATGTTACTTCTAATATGCCATGTCCTCATTTTCATTATTTCATTTGGTTTTAGTAACCCCATGCCAAAAAAAAGGCAGATGCAGAAGTAGAAACAAACTCAAGGCAGATAGTGAAAACAGCAGAGAACTACGTAGAAAATATTTCTTGTAGGAAGAAATTGAAAAGATTAAGATTATTTATACAGGAAAGTAAAAAGAACAAGGGAACATATAGCATGTTCCACACAAGGAATAATAAATAGTATGCAGAAAGCCAATTTAAACCTCCTTTTCAACTTTTTCAGTGATATAGGAATTAGGAATGTTCAGAAAGAAAAAGAAATATTAATCGACACAATGTGCAATCAATCTGTGGGCATCGATTTTGCAGGGTATCATTTGTACAAACAGCACAAAGCTACCTGAAAGACTGAGAAAAATATTGCACAAATATTAAATGAAAATGTCATCTAGGCAAGATAAAACCAAGTCCATCTAGCTTTATTCAGGAGGGCACATAAAGGTAGAAGAAAGATGAGCATATTACCACAATGATGGGAGCACAAGGGAGTAAGTGTTCTTATGGCAGGGGGTCTCTCAGTCACCTGTCAGTATTCATGGGAAGCTGTCTGTGTCCATGACACCGATTACTATTTGATTTCGGTGACTGAAAGCATTTAATAATTAAGAAATGGATTAAATTCGTTCCAATTGTTACTTCCTCATGAGCTGTAAGATTTCACGTGGATGAGAAGAGGCATTTGTCCATGAAAGGGCAACAGTGAGGAATTACAGGCAGCTCTTCCCTAAGCATTTCTCTTATTGGCTGTGTATGCAGACAAACTATCAAACTCAGTGGACCAGAAATAGGTATGTTATGGCAATCTCCTATCACAAGGCAAATGAAGCAAGCTGTAGCATTGCACACAAAGCACATGAACCCACACCAAACAATAAAGGAAACATCTAAGGTTTTATTTAATTATTTTTTTTTTCATTTCTTTTTGAGATCCTTTCTCTGTTTCTGTTCTGTGAAAGCCAAACAAAAGCAACAAATAACCGAAAAATCCCTAAACAAACAGTTGGGACTTTGACTTGCGAAACTGTATTTGCATGTTTGTTCTGAAGAGGTTCCCATAGCCTGGCTCTGACTTTTATCTATCCCCACAGGATGTACTCCTACACTTTTTCTTCCAGGGTCCCATGCTTCCTGTGGGTGTTCTCACAGCTGCCAATTCAGACAGCTCGAGTCTGGAATAGACTTTTCACAATCCTGAAGATGCTATTCTCTCACTAAGTCAAGTGATTCCACACAAAAATATGGCAGATGTTTAGCATCAGGAATCAAAACAGCATTTTCGCACCACACAGCACATTCTTCTCTTCCAGATACCTTTCATTTCCTCTCTACAGGATATGGAGCAATTTTCCTCTTTTGCTGCTGTTCATGTGAACTCAGGAATCTGGGAATTATACCAGGACATTTGAATTCCCATGTAATCTTTTCTGAGAGGTAACAGGGCTTGGTTCACTGGTGTCTCATGCTTCATTTTTTCCTGCCTAGAAGATAAATACAGAGGTAATAACACTGGATTGCTTCTTGTCCTTGATTTTTCAACAAGACCTCCTGAACATAATCTGTACTTCAGAGTAAGACTTCAGAGTAAGAGTAACCATGGGCCAGAATTACCTAAATGGGTATTAATTGTCTGCAAGTTTTGGAGCTAAAGAGAGCCAGATTCACTGATGCTGGACATGAATATATGGCATTAATGGGGGATATTCCAACTGAGATTTCAGCTACCTGTGTGCTTGGATTAGCCTGTGGTATTTTCTTATGGTGATCTAACTTCTTTTTATGAGGTGTCATTGAGCATGATGCCCTCTTCACCAGACTTTCCACTGGCCCAGAGAAAGGCACGTGAGCATTGTGCTGAACCCAGCTAGCTCACACCATTCCTTACCCTACTGTTCCTCAGTACAGTTCAGTGCAAGTTTGCTGTGATACTGTATTGCCCACTGGAAAACGTCTTAAGTACACATATGTAATTTAGGGTGAAACAAACTTGGAAAAAGCTGTGCCTACCAGTCCCTATTCCAAGCAGCAAAGAGGAATGAATTAATTTGCAGTCTGATTCTCTGTCACAGAAACCCTGGGCTTTCCGCACATTTTGAGTTTAGCACTGTGACACACTGTGTTAAAGCTTTAGACATTAAAAAAATGAACACATTGCCTAACAGAAGATAAAAGAACTGCATGGCTGTCACATAAATTGTTTAAGCCAGTAATTAAATTACTTTCTTTGCTCCCCATTCACTAAATTACTTCATCAAGAAATTACAAGCTTTTTCTCTTCTCCCGATGAGTCTGAGACCAAAATAAATAGGAGGTACAGTACAAACATTACAAGCCCTTCACTGAAATGCTGTTACTGATCCTAATTTTTACTAACAATTTACACTATGTTGCCTGTGTTAGACAAACCTTTAAAGGAATCTATAACTATTTGGAAGGTGCAGAATTCATGCAGAATTGTCCTTTTTTCTTTTTAGTGTAGCTTGGTGATTAGGATTATATGAAAGCTTTTAAACTCAGCATTTTTAACAGGAAAAATGCCTGCTCTCTGCAAATTTTCAATTTTGCTTTACAAGATTTAACATCTTCTGTAGACTATAGGATTTTAAAAGCTTTACAGAAATATTTGGTCTTTTGCCCATTTTTGAAAAGGAGGGGATGGGACATTTTCAGACAGCTATGCAAAACAAGCCCCGTTTACACCAAACCCTTAACATAAACATATCATGCATAAGCTTAGCAGCTGTATTGAAGTCAGCAGAGAGAGTGGAAAGGCTTTTGAACTCCTATTTCCACACTGGACAGATCTGCAGTGTTAGTACTGTTGGCGGATGAGGGATAGACAAGACCAAGCATACTTCTGAGGTTTGTAACTCTGTCTTGTATGGCTTCCCCTCCGACATCTGGAGCTGGGGGAGAGGTGCTACACAAACCTGTATGACAGATTTCCTACCCAAGGCTTCCCATATGTGATGGGCAGCCTAAATAGTCTTTGTTGGTTTAGTGGTGGACTTGGCAGTGCTGGGTTAATGGTTGGACTCAAGGATCTTAAAGGTCATTTCAAATCTAAATGGTTCTGTGATTTTTTATGATTCTATTCTTTGACCATACAGAGAAGAATGTCAGTTTTTATCAATCAAACTAAAGAAAGGGCAGCAATGTTGCAGGAAGAAAATGTTAAGTGTTTGGCCTGAATCTTGCAGAGATTGCTGCATATTTTACCAGACACTTGCTGTGTTCTTTCAGGCTTCTCAGGAATGTCTCTAGCAGCAATACCATAGGTAGTGTGTCATCCAGTGTAAAGGAAAATGCAGGTCCTGCTCTGTACAGCTTCCTCCCCATAGACTACTGTTTCTTTACTTTTTCTGCTCAAGGGTAAAAGAAGGACTGTGGCTCAGTATTACACTTCATTATATAAATTTTGCTTTAGTATGCAAGATTTCTATGAAAGTTTTCACACTTTCTAAAATCCAATACATTAGAGAGACAATAGTTCTACTCTGATTTACTCTATTAACACACTATGATTTTGTATTTCAGATTCTTATATGAGTCTGTTAGAGGAAGTAAGAGGAAAGGACCTTTCTCAGAGGCAGAGATTGCAGATGACCTCATGCTGATGAGACAAGATGCAAAGCACAAAGCTTCCACGGGGCAGCTTTTTGACACTTCTCTTTTGAGTTGCAATATAGAAGGTCTATATTCCTGGAGTTTCCTGGGCAAAACAAACATTTTAAAGCACATATTATTTCAGACATGTTCTGGACTCAGTAAAAATGTGTGCATATTCCAAATCAGTTTTTCTTTCAGTATATACTTTCTAGGATGTGAAGATGTATAACTATATTCTTAAATTTTCAATTTTCTCTACAAGATGATTCCTCAACAGTCAGTTGGCAACACTGACTTTTCTCTTACTGAAGGTGTAGCCACTTAAGTTGATTACTTGAACATCCTTCAGGAAACTCATCCATTCTAACACATATGTTGAGAAAAATAACTCACAATCCATTCTACATTGGGAATTAGGCTAAAAGCAACTTCAGTCTTCTTTCTGATGTAAGTACAGCAGTTGGATCTTGCTCCTTAAAGAAAGTCTGTAACTTGCTGACAAATTGGCACTTTAGCTGGCGTTCATGGTTCTTGCAAGTGGACATAAGGATGACAATGGAACTTTATCTGGCCTAAACCATGTAGCAGTTACTATAATGTCTTGTTTTAGCAGATAGCAATATTACGAATAGTTCCTTAGTAATAAACTGGTTATTTGCTGAACAGAAGTTCTATATTGGCTGCTAATTACAACCCTATGTTGGATATAATGCCAAATTCATAATATTAGCCCAGAAGGCACTGGTTTCCAAAAGATAAAAGCTCTTCCAGTAAATTCAGTTGTAAGACTGGTGCCTGAGACCAATGGCACCAGACAGAAGCTTAAAAAAGCTGTGGTGCCTCCTCCTTAATCATTTGGATGTCTTTTTCGTTAGATAAATTAGGGGTTATTGACTAACATACTTGGGAACTCAAACTCTGTGAACTACTTGTTGAGTTTGAGTTGATCTATGTGGGGATCAGTCACGAACCAGCAAGGCAACGGCATCATACATTTTACAAGATGGGAAAAAAAGTAAATATTACTAAATAGCTATGATGCCATAAAAAGGGCAAAAGGTTATAAAAATTATTGGCTTGAGGAAGGAGTCATGTATACAGAGGAATGGAAACACTTGGCTAATAAGTGTGTGGCATTCCATGGCTGTGATATCAGAATTCCCAATACCAGGCGACTTCCCTTTTCTTAAATCTTCAGAAAATGCCTAAATTTCCCACAGATAAAGAAGAAAATCAAATGGGAAACATAACATTCTGTAAGTAGGAAAAGTTTTTGTACTAGAGAACAGCACCACTATTCAGTTGCATGGACACAGCCTCCTCAGTGCAGGTTGATATTTAAGGACCCCAGAGAAGACCTCTGCTTTCTCTTTGCATACATTTTTCTTTGTTTTTTGGGCTGGACCAATTAAAAATGCCTATGGTGCTTTAGCATAAAGGAATGAAACCTCAATGACTAATTTCTGTCCTGTTTACTGCCATCTCTGAGTTTTATTGTGTATTTCTAATCACCAGTAATACTCTCTATTTTAAGAAAGAGATATTGTGGCTTTATTTTATAGATATGCTCTGGCTGGCTATGTATCTGCTAGGATTAGTTGTGATGCCTATTTCATGCATCAGTATACTGTAAAATATGCTGCTATCTCCATCTGGCTGCTCTGAATCTTGATCTATAACCCTAAAAGGAAACCTTGGACATAGCAGTTCCCTTTGTGTCTCTTGCCTCTTCTAGGAGCCTTGTGGAGAACTGCCCTATTTCCTAGATAGAAACACAGGATTTTGCAAATTGTGGTTTTGTTTTTTTTTTGTTATAGTATGTTTGTTTGCATTAATTTGTCTTGGATAATATCGTTGCATGGTGAAAGGACTACAGAAAGTGTTCCTTCCATATAATGTGAAAAGATTGTATGCAGAAGGGCCTCAAAGAGGTAGCCTTTGATCTCCTAACTACCAAAGTAAATTCAAGCCTGTCCCCATATAAGCTTGTACTAAGAAAACCATCTAAAAATAAAAAAGTGTTTTTTAATTCAGTGCATTGATGTGGATTATGTGAAATTATGCTGTTTTAGCATGGATGGACATGCTGTAGCTCTGTTTCCCATCTTAGAATAAGAAGTTTTAGTTCCTTATCCTGTTTACTTAATGCCACTTCTCAATATTCCACTCACTTATTTTGGAATTCCTCAGACACTGACTGTTCCTCTGAAATGCCAGTGAGCCTTGACAAAAGAAAAACCCACAAATGAGTAGTCATTTTAAAAAGCTTTATATCTGAGAATCACTGGTCCTTCCATTTCAGCCACCTGCTGCCTGGTGTGGTACTGAGAACAACTACCTCACCCTCAGCCCCTGTGTGTTCTTGGTTCAGGCAGCTGCAGTGAGAATTCTTCTTCAGGCAGTCCAGCAGTGCAGGCTGCCAAGGTTCATCTCCTGTGTGCTAACCTACAGGGCCTCTGCGTGTGAGAAACATGAAAGTATGACCCCTTTCCAATGGATGATCTAAGGAAAATTACATAAATGAAAATACAGCAGAGTCCGGTCATCTGTAGTTATAAATAACTTCTGTTGTTTGGTCAGCTGGAATCACACAAACATGCCATTGTTAGGGGCTGCAAGTGTATGCATACAGATTTTTAAATGGGGAATAATGCAGAAAATGAAAGGAGTAATTAACCAGATAAATGCTTGGTGTGTGTCTTACTCTGGCCACCTAACTGATGGGCATATGAAGACCTGCAGTGCTATCGACAACTTGACCCTAGGCCTTCACCACATGCCCAACTCTGCCAGTGTGGAGAGCTGCTCTGACTGACTGACTTCCTAGAGAAGAGCATCAAGCCAGGACTTCTGAAAATGACAGGCACAGTTCTTCCCCTTCCTTTAGAGATAGGAGTTGGATTAGAGCAGGGAAATAGATTGGGGAAGAATGGGAACAGCAGAAATCATTCTTACAAGAGAAGGAGGAAACTGAAAGAGCCTTGCATCTCAAGTCAGCTTTTCTCTACATTTCCCCCACCCTTCTTGTGAACAATAACTCTATTTGCTATCTCCTTTTCCTTCCTTCCCCTTCCCTCCCTGCAATACTTGGCCTGGGAACAGGGCAAAGAGGGTATTTTGTAGTAGTACCCACAAGCAAGCAAGAGGGTGGAGGGCCCTTTGTAGCCTTGGCCAGGGGAGGGCTTGGAGGAGGCTGCTTGTGGCCACTAGCTTTCTAGTCTGGAAGAAAAGGGGTGAAGAGTGTCTCTGATACTCTTCAAAAGAGAAGAGCAGTTAAACAAGCACTAGGAAGCCAAGGGAGTGTGTTAGGGGCTGTGTGATGGGCCAAGCTGGTATCTTAGTGAGGGAATTGCTAGACTGAGTGATTGACAGGCCTTAGGTGCAGGCAGTGCAACAATTACTTGTCACATTGGGGTCAACTTTTGCTCTGGGAAGATGTCATCTAATGCAGGAATTTAAAATGTTGCAATAGTATGTTCAAGGCTTCTCAGATCTGCTGCAGTGTGGTGACACATACTCAAATGAAACACGCTGAGTGTACTCACTTTCATGCAGCCTTTTGTGCCTGAAAGCAAAGAAGACACTCCTCATTGCTTCCTAAGAACTGAGAGAGACAATGCTGGATGCTCTGGGAAGCTTAACAAGAACCTGAGGAGACACGAAGTCTGCCTTTTTAGAAAGGAGCAAGATAGAGAGAATAAGCAGATTTGGCCCTAGGCAATTTATATTTGTTCCTCTTCCTTTCTGCCTTGTGCAAATATTACTCTGCTCTCTTAATTTTGGCGTTTCTGCCCTTGCCTTGCAGACCTGTGGAGTGGGAAGTCAAGCCGGCAGCCCAAAGGCACCACAGCCAGAAGAGAAACAGGAGGAGGATGTGGAAATAATTGGAAATCCCTGGGTTCCAGAAAGTCAGCAGAGAACATGCCAGCGCCCTTAAGCTAAGGAGGGACCTGGGAGAGGGTGCAGTTTGCATGTTTGGAAGGAGAGAGGGAAGTGCGTGTTAATAAGGCAGTGTGAAGGTCTGTGAAGTGCAGGAGAGGCATTCGAGGTGGGAACCGCACCCTGTCTCTAATTCCCTCATCTAATCTGGCTGCAGCAGGAGCCCACACAGAAAAACTCTTTCAATCTCCTTACTGTCAGCTGTCTCCACACCACTTTTGGGCTCTGCAAATGGCTAAAATGTGAAGCATGGGTGGGGTGTGTGTGTGCGTGTGTTGTGTTTTGTGTCAGTTTGTAAAGCTTTGAAGTTGAAAAATTGTTTTTAAAATAAATTTCCTCGTGTTGTGAAGAACAAAGCAGTAAATTTGCTACCTGAAACAGCCCTCATATCAGTTAAATTATCAAATGCAAATGGCTTATTGAAGTAATTCAGGAAAAAAACCAAAACTACTCCTTAAGAAAGAGGCTATATATTTAAAAGATTTTTATTCTTCTCACTCAAGAACAGTACACAAACAATATGGGTGCTCCCAGCTCTGCTGGCTGCCATTGACAGTGCCAGAGAGCTCTCCTATAGGCTGAGCTGAAGACTTTCAGCTTGTTCTGCAGGACACTTGGCTGGAGCAAAGAAACTTCTCCATAGCCCAAGACTTCGACAGGTTATTTCATGTGTCTGTTCAGCCAGTGCAGAGGAAGTGAAAATCACCTTTAAATGCCCCTTCTTGGAAAGTTCTCTGGAAGATGGGGACATTCCCAACTTTAGAGTACTGGCAGAACATCCTATTTCTGCAGACTCTTCCGAAAGAAATGCTTTGTAAGACTGTGTGCATTTCCTTGGGACACTCATCTGGGAAAAATTAGGATAATTTCTTTAATCAGGCATTGTGGCTGAGGCAGGGAGAATCGGGGAGCCACATGACCTCTCTCTCATGTCCTTTGTGGCTGTGTAGGATGGGGGGAATCCATCCTCTACTAATGTGGCACTGCAGGCTTAGACAGCCCAATGAACCATTCTGTTTGCCCTCAGGCTCCTCCAACTTGAAATCAAGCAACAGAGCCACTTTCCTGCATGGAAGCTGCTCAGCAGGAGAAACAGGGAAGAGATAGCAGCTGCTTAGAGCTCTCCCCTTTTGCATCCAAGCTGCTTGCTGGCCCTGAGGTGCAGGGAGGGGGAAAGGGTGATGGGAGGCAGCTGGGGAATGTGATGCCCTCTGTATCCTTCCTGTAGTGACAAGCCTTATTCAAACACTTCAGTTTGAAAAGCTCAGAGTGCAGCTCCAGGAGAATGCTTTCAATTCATAATCAAATATGGGGCAATAGCAGATGGATAAAACAAACAAATGTGGGGGAGGATGAGGTACATTCTCAAACACTCTGGAGTGTGTTCTGGGAAGAAGACACCCACTTTCTACATGTTATTTCTCATTCAAGGAAATCTATGGGTGAGTGAACTTTGGGACCTTTTTCACTGTGCTCAAAAAAATTGCTGGAAGATGCACCTCTATTTTTTTTTTTTTTTTTAAATATGGAATCAGTTTTCATGTTCTTGCAGGCTTTGAAGCTCTTCCTATCCCCACTGTATTACTCCTCTCTTTCTTACATGAGGAAATGGAGCAAGTAGCTTGTCTTTCTGATCAGCACTAATCCTACCCTGTCACTATGCCAGGAGATGCAGCCTGTTGAGTGGAGCCCTGGCACAGCAACCCATACATGCATTTAGTGCTCTGCGGCCCTCATTGTGTTACACTCCTCACGATCCCTGCTCTGCAAGCTCTGCAAGAGGCTCTTCTCTCCAGTGGTGCACTGGGCTCCCACTGCATGTGCAGCCAGCTCCATTGTTCTGTTGGTGATGATAAAACATAGGCTTTTACAGCAAAGAAAGCCTCCATGCAAGCTGGGGGGCTTCTCAAGGCACAGCGGGTCAGTCACCAGAAAAACTGCAGAATGCTAGAGGAGTCTATAATGATTTATCATCTCATTGTGCTTGAGTTCCTATGGCTTGGGACTGCATATAAGATTTAAAACATGCAACAGACATGGGGACATTGGTAGTAAATGAAGGACCTGACAAAACAGTGAAAGGTGAACTTTCTCAGTTCAATCTTGTTAATCAGTAGGGGTTACTAGGCAGAGGGGGAGGATCTCTGCAGCTGGCAGGCTGTGCGATAGTAGCTAGAAGTGAAGCACGTCAGTGTCTTGGAAATCAAGTTTTTAACTTCATGGGGAAATGCCACATAGATTATAGTAACAGAATTTCATTCCTACTGTCTCTGCAGCAAGAGATCTCTCACCTTTAATTTGTTTTCAAATGTGATCAGTTTCTGCCACCTGTCAGCCAGCCACAGATGCAATGTCATACCAGTAGGGAGGTAAAGGACAGAACCAAGTGTATTCAGTTTGAGAAAAGGGTAATGTACATTTCAAATCAGCAGCAGTAGTTTAATTCTAGAAACAACAACAAAATGCTTTTTATTTTTTCCCCTGAGTTCAGTTTTGGAGCCTTGTTTTGAAAACAGAACATTTTCTTGGCATGCCTTTACTGATTTCTTAAATGTGCCAGTGGAGGAAACATCATGCTCCTTGTGTCTTCAGCTTCTTTGTAATAAGATCCAGTTAAACAACTAAAGACATTAAAAATTCATTAGAGCATTTCAATGATGTAGTCAATGAGACCTGTTGTTTATCAAAGCATTTCCAGCCAAATCAAATGTCTTTTTTTTTTTTTTTAATCATATAGTTGAAGACATTTGTTGACTGTATATGTATAAAATTGATTTTACATTTATATGTAGATCATTTTACACTTTTTTAATGAAGCAGTAGGTAAAGTTAGGTAATAGGGCAGATCCGTGAGAACATCTCAGCTTCAACTGCCAAATTCCCCTTTAGGTCAAACAGCACAGGTGAATTACATCACAGTACTGGGGCAGTACTCAGCAATAAAATAAGCTAATTGCAAATGCTTCATTAATTGTCTTTCTCATGAAGCATTTTTAGGGTACTGAAAGGTTTGCAAGTGAAAAGATGGTGAACCAAATTCTGCTCTGATTTCCTGATGGTGTCTCAGAAAAAACTTGGGGTGATCCATATGAATTATCAGCCCCTAAATTATTGTGATACTTACCTCTGACACTACTAAAAACATAGGAACCTTTGGACAAATCAAAATAGTATTGTCAAGGCAAATTTGCCACAAGAAAATAACTTGTCAAGTCTCATTTTGAGAACACTAAATTTTATTCCATATAAATTTCTGGAGCAGCATCAGGTTAACTGATACTTAATTTCTGTTCAACTCCACTGAATGTGACCAAATCAAGAACCAAAATAGCTGATGCAGTTTTTTATCACCAGAAACTTGCACAAGTTTTTCAAAAAACTGTTATCATGGAAATAGCTCTGTTCAGTGTGATTTCAGTTCTACCTCTCAGTGTGGTTACTGAGAATGCTAGCTGGAGATCTGAAGTTAACCACAATGTCCCAGTACAATAGAAGTCGAGCTAGTGCATTAGATCTGCATGACCTTTCACAGGAATCTAGACTGGAGGTGACACTAAACTTGACAATTGAGTTAAGACTCATGTTAGTGGGGAAAAAAATTGTATGAGGCTTGCTGCAGTTCCCATTAATCTAAACACAGTGGGGTCTGGTATTTTTGTTCAAAAGATTGTGTTATTCTTCTAAAATTATTTGAAAGGGTAATGGACATTTATACTTGGAAGACTAGGGACCTATTTGAATTTATGAGATTTCAGTATTTTAAGCTTTAAACTTGTATTTTAAATGTATGCTTATCTTGTGATATAAAATCTGTGGTTAAGCTTAGAACATAATGTTTCTCCAGATGTTTACATACATGAGCCAAACTGAGAAAAAGATTGTCAAATAATTTGATACCCAGCTTGGGAGAAAAACTTGGTTGAAATCTTTTCTTAACTGTGAATCATTAAAAAGAGTGATCTTTAGTGCATAGTATTTTTCAATGGAAGTCTGAAAAGACTTTGTAGTCTTACAACGACATATTTTATATACACACATTAAATATATACTCTTAAGCCTCCAAATAAAGATATATAAAGAGTACTACTTTCCATACTGTGATTTATCACCAACAGAACATGCTCAATTCTATGCATTTTTCCATTGCATTTAGAAATTTATTCTTGTCAGAAGTACAGAAGCTTCCAAAGCTTCCTTTTCTTGTAAAGATGTGCCTGACCTTATCTTCTATAAAAAGCTCTATTTTGGCTAACACTCTATTTACAAAGGAATGCAAGCATAATTAAATGCTGACAGCAAGAGGTCTGTTTGGGTGAAATCTGAATGAATATCTTACTGCAATGTGGTTAACAAACCTTATAAAAATAAAAAAGAGAAGCTGCACCCTCACACACTGGGCAGTGTTAGTAGAGGTTGTCCTGGAGTGGAGGTATGTAAACAACCAGGTGGCAGTGTTAGGTTTGTGGTGTTGACAGCAGCCTAAACAGCATAAAGAAGCCTTCTAAACAAAATCTCCAGCTGATCAGTGGAGCCGACCCACCACAGGCCTCCAGAGCTGCTGAGGAGGTGAGGTGCATGGCTAGAGGGTGTCTGTGTGTTTGCAGCAGTAGGGAAGGCAGGGAAGATGTGCTATGAGGTACTGTTCAGCCATGGGGCTGTGAACATGTGTGACCCTGACAGGCAGAGCTGACATGGAAACTGCAGAAGAGTAGCACATCAAAGGGCTTTAGCAGCACCAGGTCTTCTGGTGCCCCAGATTCCAGAAAAGGAAGAAGTAACCCCATAAAAGTAGACCACTAGACTTTCTCTGTCAGGAAAAAACAGAGTGAGCGAAATCCTCACCCTCTTAAATCCATACGGGTGTTACAGCTGATTTCAGAGAGTGGTAGAACACTGATCTTTTGCTAAGTCCCTCTAGCCTAAGCTGCCTGTGTGGTTTTTGAGGGCACAGAAAGGGATCAATACTCTGTCCATCTTTCTCCTTTTCTAAAATCTCCCCTTGCCTGCTTGTTCTGTTTGAGTCAAAAAACAGTATGTGTTGAAATCACCCACGGACGCTTAAGAGCAGTGTGGCATGAAGGAAATACTGATTTGTGCAGTGTTGTGGATCTTCCTAAGAACGGAGAGGTAGCCCAGGTACCTTGTTTTTTATGTCACAGGCCATGACAAGTAGCGTTAAGTGAGATATGAACTGCTCTGAACAGATGCAGCTGGTGTGTTTGACTGTGATAAGTGGTGGAAAAGCATGCCATATCTTCCCTAGGAATGTGTTTATTGGTTGAAATGTTACATCCAACATACTATTTTTTACTGGTAAGTTTCAATAGGGAATACATATATACTTGCAGCAAATACTACATAAATAAATAGATGGTTATATTTGGGTTTGTTCTTGTTAATGCAGTTTTTTCCACTGTTTCCAATGTTTTAAAATCTATCTGTATAAACTTGGGCATTTAGATCCATATTTCAGTTTACAAAGAAGTGGCCTCATTTTCCAAAGCACTGAGAAACTAAAAGACTTCTTGAAAAATAACTGTAGGAGCATCAAGTGCTGACATGATTGCATATAGATAGATGTGATCACAGTTGTTCATATAGAAATCAGATCCATTCCAGATTCCATTCTAGAAGATGTATAGGTGCATTAATTCAGTGCTAATATACTGTGTCTTAGCAGCAATAGCTTGTTAGTAAGTGACATCTTGATTGAAAATAGAAGAATAAATTGTTTTGGCAGATTCATAGGTTACAGTACTTCCAATTTCTTTGTAGCTCCAATTATACCGACTAAAGAGTGAAGTACTTAATAGCATATTTTGTAGCACCACCTTTATTTGGCTTGTGATGTAGTTGCTTAAATTTAGAAGACTAATACAAGCTTGTTCTTTCTTTTTAGTTGACTGATAGAAGTTATTTGTCACTATTTCCATTGCAGGCCACATGATTAAGATCAGAGTCAAGAATACAACTGTGCAGATCTCAACCACTGGGACCATTGCTGTGCACTGAGATAACCAAAAAAGGTAGAGACTGAAAGAAGACAGTGTGATTTGAAATTAATCAAGATGTAACAACTCCCTTCTGTAGGCTGTGGTTGGGAATTCTCAGCTGAGCTGACTGTGCCAATGGCTGATTCACAACTGCTGGCCTGTTCCTTCTCTGACCTAAAGCTGTGCTCTTCTCACAGCTGCTGGGTTGCTGATAAATCCTCTGAAGCCTACAACCTTGGGCTGCCTGAGGTTAAGGGAGCCCCGACAGTCTGCACCAGTTGAAGATCAGTTCCTGGGCATCTGAACCCTATAGGGAACATTTTTTTTTCCCAATGAGCAAGATGTTTGAGGGAATGACAGGGACTGTGATCTGAGAATACTGTGGGGAAGCAACAGCCAAGACCCAAATGTTAGTTCCTTTGGTAGCAGCTAATGCATTTCCTGACTGCAGTGTTGTCCATGTAACTTGAAAAGAATTCTGAATGAGTCTGTGGCAGAATAAACTAGCTAATGAGATCATGGGAGAGGGCTTTTTTTTCCTTGATGACCAACCGTTGTCTTGTCTGGTGGTAATAAATACACGACAACCACAAGTAACGGAAGAGCTAATAATTGCCAGCAACACTGGATCCCAGGCTCTCTTTTCTGTGGGCCAGTGCAGTGCATGGGCCACACTGTAGTTCAGAGGAAGAACAGACAGGGTGAAAGCAAAACATAAATTTTTCCTTCCAGCGTGGGCTTCAGTAGTGGTTCTGAAAAAAAGTAAAAATAAAATAAGCTCTCTGTAGAGTATTTCAGTTAATCTTTAGAGACCAGTAATAAAACTCAGGAAAACTATGTAAAGGAAAAGATAGGACGCTTTCCATAAGGATGGCTGGGCTTGATAGGAAGATCTGCTTCTGATTAACATGCCAAGAAAGTTCTTAGGTTGAAAGAGAATTTTACTAGACACTTTTAAAGGAAACTGTTTAGAAAAATGCCATGTACTGACCTCTGGGAAAGATCTCCAGAATCAGTGTTTCCTTCCAGTTCATTCTGAGGTTTCTACCTTTCTTCTCTCTCATGCACTCAATAGCAATAGTAATAATACCAATACTTTCTGTGCTGCAACACTCTCTACTTCAAAGCACTTCACAAACACTGGACTAGATTCAGTCTGGTCTTCTACAGATATAAACTTTCTGTTGAAACCCTGGCTCTGTTATAGTGAACGGCAAATTTCCCACCTGCCTTCAGTGCAGTTGAGATTTCACTCACTCCTTGTCAAAGAATTTGGGCAAAGCAAACCTTCTGAAAGAGGTGAATGTGATAGCTGAAAGGAGATGAAACCTCTCTTCGTTTCAGGGAACATATAAATTCTCAAAATGGAGGACAGGCATATCCAGACTGTTAGGGGAGTGACAAAGGGAAGAAAGCCTAACCAATTATTCATCTCAGTGTCTCTTTTCTCCTAAGTCAAGCATTGGGAAAGTTCTCTGGTTTTGTTGTGCACTTGAATTTGTAAGTCTCTGGTATTTATGTAGATATTACTACAGATAAACAGCTTCTTGCCTTACTAGCTTAGTTATAGCCTACTGACTTCTTGATAGCCTTAGTTTTCTATTACTTTTGTTTAGCATTGTCACTTGCAGTTGTTCATATCAGAACAGTAGGGCTTTATGACCCTTTTCACAGAGGTAGACCAGTCAGTAGTCAGATCATTACTCACATGCATGCTCAAATGTGTTTTACTTTTTAACACTTACAACACTGCCAGTATCTTGAATATTTTTGGTCCTTTTTGTCACACTGCTCAGTGAAGACAGCCTTTAAAGTCTTTTTTGGGCTAAAGAAGATACTGTATGTTTTCAGAAATGTATTTAGAAGTTGTAAAACGTTAAGTGTTTATTTTGTATGACTAAACATCGCTTTTATAGTTTTGTGATCCCAAAAAAATTACTAACCATATTCAAGGCTGAAGAGGAGATGTAGCAAAACTGAACAGTGAGGAAGAAATTAAGAAATAACAATGTTTCAAAAATTAGTTGAAATGTTGAGTGATGGCAGCCAGGCTATATTTGCTCCTTCAGATCAGGGCTCTGAACCTGAAATCCTTATTCAGGGTAGAATTTGTATGATGTTGCCATCTGCCTTTGCTTTTGAATGATCCTAGTGAGCATTTCTACCCTCCTGGGGTATATAAACCCCATCTGTCCAACCGTGTCTGTTACCTGAGCTGCTCTCATTTTCAGCTTCCAGTTGGTACATCCTGAATATGCCAAAGAGCAGTCCTGACATCTTGGCCTTGTTCTTATTTCTGCTGTTCCATGTGTGTATCTTATTACATGGAAGTATGCTGAGATGTAGTTTGCCATGTAAAAATGTGATGAAAATTGAAGGAGGACTTCAGATTTTGGCCACAGTTCTTCAACATTTTTTTTCCTATGTATAAGTCTTTACAGCACAGCCAGAAAAGAATGTAGAAACAGCTGAAAAGTAAGTTGCTCTTCTCCTCCTTAGGTCTAAAGTCATCATTTCTCTGCGTATTTTGGAAAAGCTGCTTTCCAAATATGAGCTTCACAGAGTTACTGTGGCCTTGTATTTGCATTCTGTGCCTCATCACTAGGAGCAGCTGAACTAGTTTGAATTCTCAAAAGCAATGAGAAATTCACTAGAGACAATAAATCATAGACATCATGAACTTCTGACTAGTGTGAAGTCATTCAGAAATATATTTCCCACCAGATCTCTGCAGTCTGTGGTATTCCCATCAGGTGATTAATCCTCTGTCAGGGTGCAAAAGGAGACAAGGAAATACAGCAGATAAGGAATACAACACTGATTATGCTTCCAGACTCTTTGGGTGATAGCAACAGACTGCAATCAGTTGCAATGCCTTTTAAAAATTCTAAATTATAACTGAAGTGATAAAGTGCTCTGAAGTATAGATGTGTGAATGCATGTAGGGGTCCATAGGTGTAAAGAATAAAAAAAAAACAACCAAAAAAAAATACTGAATTATCTTTCCTGACTAGCTGAAAATACACGTTTTTTGATAGTCCTAAGGTTTTCGGTTTAATTTTTTTCCCTTTGGGCTGGGAAAGCAGTCCCTGTAGTGTAAGAGGAACACACAATGTTTGAAATTGTCTGTTACAGTGATTACTGTCACTATTGGCCTCTGATTGTGCTTGCTCTCATAGGAAAACTTGGCAGGACTGGATATTACCAGATGCTAAAAGATTGAGTAAAAGTGGAGAGGAGCACAGGTGTAGAAACCCAGGAGAAAGAACAACTCAGTGAACAGGAATTATGATTAAATACAAGAAAGAAGAGTGGGTTGGTGGTGTTTGAGTGAAAGATGTAATTTTCCTATTGCTAGAGCTTGAAGAACTCTGGACTGAAATCAGGGGATTTAGAAGAAAAGAGTGGATGCCCTTAAACACTTTTCCCCTGAACAACTCCAAATGTGGTGATTGCTGTTTGACCTGACTGGCACTGTCTGAATGGGAAGGGGTGGCAATGATGTTTGGAGCTGTTGATAAGGATTTTGATTGAAATACTGCATGCCTCAAAGAATCAAGGAATGGAAGGTGAGTAGCTTTTGGATTCAGTCCTCATCCCTTCTTGAATGGTTAAAAGGAAGAGAGTGCCATGTAATCAGAACTGAAATTTCATTAAAGGCATGGAACAGATTGTGTGGTTCTCATTTACACCTGCACAAATTTGGATTTGGTCCATGAAGTCCAACTACACACTGGTGGAACTGAGCCTGGTATCTTATGCGTGGTCTCTGAGTCTGGCAGCAGTGGTGGGTGAGCTGCTGTCAGGAAATGGGGCATGTGTTTCTGTCCTCAGATCTGTGTGCTAAGTGCTAGGCCTGGCCTGACAGATGTTAAAAGTGCCTCTGAGTAAGCAGGGGAATTATATACAAAAGTTTCCTATTACGGCTGGAATAAACAATTTCTTAACTTTTGTGTATGCTTGTCTTTCAGAGAGGCACAGTGTTCTCACTCCATAAGAACATTGATTAATTGCCTCAGTTCCTCTGGATCCCAGCTCCTCTGGAACCTGTGAGAAATTCCTTTTCATAATACTGCACTGACTTCCCAAAAAGTTTAAGTGCTTCATAAGCATAAATTAATTCAGCCATACAGCATTTCTGTGATGTGGGAAAACCTGTGATGCCAACCTGACACCACTCACTTGACTTGCTTAATACTACAAACTGAATCAGTGATGTAGATAAGAACCAAACTCGGGATTCCTGCTTCTGACCTCCTTGCTTCATGCAGCGAATGCAGACGTGGCAAATGCGCAATATTCAACAAGTGGTTGGATTGTGACTAGTACACCTTTGCATAATAGTGCAAAAGCAATTCCTTTTATGGATTCCCTCTCCCACTTCAAAAACTGCCTTTAGTGAAAGGAAAATGCTCTAAAAAGCTCACTCTTTTAAATGTAGCACCGAACCATTTCTGCCCTTAATTTTTTACCCCCATATAAGTGAGTGGCTTTATTTAGCATTCACAATCGAGTTTCTGATTTAGGTGGCTGAGTTAGCTGACTGGCCTTTAGATTTGGAGTAAACAGACAGGTGTATATCTAGGAGGTTGTTCCAGAGGATGATTCAGAGCAGAAGTCCAAGTCATGCGGTCAGATTTGAGCTGAGTGAGCGCCTAAAGCCTTGACAAACTCTTGTTCCTGATTGCAAAAGGTGGAGTTGGGATTATCTGACAGCACAGTATAAAAGAAGTGAAATATGTCTGACAGAGAAAAGACCAAGAGGTGATTATGTCTGTGCTGTGTTTTGCATTTATGAGAGCTCTAAGCAATAGGAATAAACATACAGTGGAGACACCTATGTTACAGGCAACTGTCTAGCTGGATTTGCAGCACTGAGCATAACTCAGAAACTATACATTAGTTTTTAAGGCTGATAAAAATTGACAGTTTTGCATTAATAATGGGACAACCTGTTGTCATTTGCCATCTCCCTTATGTAAAAACTTCTGCCAGACATTAATTTTCCACTCAGGGAGGCTAAATGCATGTGAACATTATCTGAGGTATCTTGAATATCTTTTCTTAAGACAAGACAATGACATTTCTCTGTACAAGTTCAAACATGACTCTCCCATGTTGCAAAGAACTGTCAAATTGAATAACAGGTACAGTGAAAGCACTTCTTTCCCAAACTATTCAAATGAGCATCACCTTAAATAAACAGAACCTGGCTAAGGGTTACATGAAAGATTTGTCATAGCAAGAAGTAATATTTGAATGATAATATCTCTTAATTTATTCATTATTTAAAGTTACTCTTTTAAATAGACCTAGAGCAGTCTTTCCCAGGTAACCCCTGAGATAAAGTTATCAGTCTCTGTCTCTCATCTTCACTGCATCCTGCTGTAAATAATGGTTTTGCACATGGTATCTCCTACCAGTGGTGATTGCAGTAACTCTTTGGCTCCCAGCAGAAGTAGTTGGGGGTGTGGTTAAGCCAGGATGCAGTGAACATGATTCATACAAAAAACCTCAGACCTTGGACTGGTTGTAAGGGATTCCCACGTTTATTATGTGGGAAAGTGTTGAACATATTGTATAAATTATACAATGGAGCTGAAAGATTGGGATTTCCCTGTGTTAGTCAGTTGGTTACTACACTAGATTTAGACTGTCATTAAAGAAGAAAATAAGAATCTTTCTTATTATAGACAGCAAGACAATATCCAGGGTACTTTTTAATTAAGAGAATCCCAGAGAAATTAGAAAGTGATGCAGGAATTGGAGCAACAACTGATTTGCTTTTGCAAATAACTGCAACCTTTACGATGAAATGGTTTGATACTTCTTTTCTTCTCTTGAAAGCAGTCTCTCTAGCAATTCAGATATATTGACAGAAGACATGACCTTTCTGTGGTATTCAGGGCATTTACACTGTCTGACTGATTCTGCTTTAGTCATGTGTTACGGTGCAGTTTGGAGAAACCCAGGATCCTCATACTGCCAGTGTAGAGGAGGCAGGCATGATTCAGAGAAGTCAGGCTAAATGCCTAAAGGAATTTGAAGGAGATGGTGTGAATACCACCTGTGCTTCTACTCTGAACCTCATTTTTCAGTAATTTGTAGTTTTACTGTAAAACTTCTCTTGGAGCTCAACCTTTGCACACATGAAGTCAGAGACTTGTAACAGCCACCAATTTGTAACAGCTGAGAATCTGGCCCAGGATCTGTAATTTTGTTTTTAATAGCTATTTGGAAGAGATTATTTTACAACTTGTTCTAATATGTACATTCCCAGTAGACTGCTCAGGTAATTATTTGGGCTGTAGTTCAAATATTCCACAGTTTGAAATATACTTGCAGAAAAATCTATTTTTCTGTGTACAGAGGTATAGAACAGTCACTTCTTTGGCATGTGTAGCTATTCCTTTTCAAACAAATCCAAAATTGTAGGTGTATAAATGAATGAAGATGCAAACATTTTCAGTTTGTATTTAAGGATATATTTGGAAATATGTACCTTTACACAGTAAAAATTTGTTACCTGGCAACACACAAGGTTACACACAATAAAGAAATAAGGAAAAAATGCTCATGAAAAAGATGTTTGACATTGAAGAAAAGTTTTATATGCCATCTTGAGTGATGCCTTTTTGCTAGCTTATATGAAAGATACCTATAAATTTTTCTTACGTTCACAGGTCAGTAGGCCTTAGTTTAAATTACTATGCTAAACTTATGTATATATTTACATTATATATCTCCATAATTAATAAGAAGTTAAGGATCTCTGAGCCACAACAAATTAAAGTAATATTTCAAACAAGGTGTTCAAGCCTGATAATTTAGTGCTTTAAAGATCCTCCCTGCATAAATTTGAAATTATTCTGAACTGGGCACACTGGATGCATAGGACAGCTTCACAAGTTAATTTTCCCAGGTTAGAGTCTTGACAAACTGCCTCCGTTTGTATTGTGAAATGTATTTCTCAGCCCTGCTCCTGATTTCCCAGGGAACCCTGTCCTTTATATTAGAAGTGAATAATTACATCACTGGGTTTAATGTTATTATGCAGCTTGCCAAGGTTGGGTACGCTATCACTTGCTAGAAGGTGTTCTCGGTCACCCTAATGATTGTAAGGCAGGACCAAATCTTTACTTTCCCTTGGGAATCAACCTCAGGGTGGCGTCACTCAGTCAATGCATGACTTTTCTTTCAGGGTTTAACAAGCCTCACCAAAGACTAAATGGTGTATTGTAAAACCAGACCTGCAAAGTCTCACACACCTAACAAATGAGTCCCACTCCTTTTTGCTTAAGGAAAAATTAAAACAAAGGAAGAAAAAAAATAAAAGGGTCTTGCCTAAAGGGATTTCTCAGTGCTATTACGAAGGGAAAAAAAATGAAGTCAAACAAATCATCTTTCTCATACCTAGAGACTCAGTGACACTATCTTTTGCATGACACCATAACTGTGCTTTGGTGGTAGTGATTAAATGCTGTTCAGCAGGCTAGGCCCTGTCTGAGAAGTTCTGTTTAAGAAAAAGGACATTGTGTAGAATGGGTTATTTGGCTTTCTAGCAGTTTCAAAAAACAAAAAAAATTAATAACAAGAGGTTGGATAAGATTTTGAGGAAGATTTTTTTATTACATGAGAAATAACTTCAAGAGAATTTTAAAATATTTTTTCTTTAATCCAGGAATCAAAATGCTTCACATTGAAACATTGTTAAACATTTAAATGGGTAAATAGTATTGCTCCTTGAAATGTTTTAAAATATATTCTTATCTCCCCCCTGCACAAAATAATTGGGTAAAATAGCTGTATGTTACTCAGCACATTTCAACACCTCTATTCTGCAAAAGAACTGTAGGTGAAAATTTTGTTTAATTCAGTCAAAATTACCTGAATTTAATACTGTTTTAGAAGACAAGTCAACAGTAGATTGTTTTTTAGCACAGCATATGCTTGTACATGCTATAGGGTACTTGTAAGTGCTCTGAGGAGAGGATGATGACTGGTACTGAAGAAATTCACTCTGATACCAAGAGCATCTTTGAAGCAAATGCCTGCTGCAAGTTACAATATCAGTGCTTTGTCTTTATTCCACCTGCACATTAATTTAATTTATATATAATGTAATGAATATCCTCCCAATGTTGAATATTTAACCTCTAAGAACTCTTTGCAGATACAGCTTTACCTTTTCATTTCACACACCTAAACATTCATATTCAGCCATCCTATCCCTACGCAACCTGTGGATGGGGCATCCACTTTTAAATAATAAGACACATAATTAGCCATTAATACACTAGAGGTTAATGAGTAAGTATAATCTCATTAACATAATGGGAGTTACAGGTGTAACCTGTAAGCAGCCCTAGGCTGCCAAGGAGTCCAAAGGAGTTATTGCTATCTTTAAATAAAACTTGAATAAACATGATTCATATCTAAATTTTCTTCATGTACCTTGGCATTCCAGAAAGTTTTATATTTTGAGCTGAGATGGTTATTTGCTCCAGCAAAAACCTTGAAGGCTTGTCCTAGCTGAAATTCCTACCCAAACTGATGCTGTGGCTAGGCTTTTCCAAAGGGATTCAGACGTTGTTTTCCTTTATATATTGCAGCTTTTTGTTGTTGTTTTCTAGCAATTTGACTGGAAAATAAAATTTGGCAAAATATCTATATGTTTTTAATTCAAGATCACAGGAAAAAACCCTGCTGTGTTGTAGTGCCCTAGAAAATTTAGGTAAATGTGACTTTCTGTGAAATGTTGTATGTGGTTGTTGCTATCAACATATACATTGCATACATATTGTACATTGCTGCTGTGATCTCAGCAACCACTTGTCTAAAGTTGGTTTGGTTTGGAGCCAGCAATGCAGCTATTTACCTCCCCAAATATGAGTATTAATGAAAAGCTTTTCATTTGTAATTGCAATAAACTAGTGAGCTTCCAAACGAGAGTGACCTCAGACACAAACACTACATACCAGGTACTTATTCTTCATTTTTTAGACATAATTTTTTAACAGATAACTTTTCATGCTTTAAAAAAAAAAAAATAAAAAATTCCTTACTGTTCCTTGACTAATTCGATTGCATTCATTGACCAGAATATTTCCCTGTGATAGCCAAAGGCATAGGATATTTAAATGTTCATTAAGTGCCACTAATTAATTACATAAAATTCACTAACATATTGAGTGAGGGGTTTGCATTATATTACAGAAGAATCCTTTGTCCTATATTTCTTTTCTTAGAATGCCTCAGAGCTTCATTTAAAATTATTAAACACCACTTCAGTGGCAATTACAATTTTTATCATGAAAATGCAGTGCAGTTACTTGATTTTTCAACAACATCTTACTCTTTTGTGAAGAAGCAGTGCAAAATGTAGCATGCTAGACCTTTGATGTCTCTGGAAAATGAATAGTGACTGCAGGGCAACTCCATCTAGCTATGGGTTGCTCAGGTCTCGTGGGAGAAAAGTTAAATCCTATTCCATCTGCTACCAGCTGGGAACCTGCTGCTTCCCTCTGTCTGCCTTCTCAGAGTGTTTCACCTGCTTCCTTGCCAATCCCAGTCTCTTCAGACAGGCTGTGGAGCAGCAGATGGGAGGTGGGGCAGCACAGCAGTAAGTGGAGCGGGAGGTTTGCTGGCAGGGCTCTCTGAATTGCTCCAAGTACTGAAGCTGGCAAGGGTGAGGGTGAAGCAGGTGAAAGGGCGTAGTCACCTAAAAAAAAGGATGGGTGGAAAAAAGGAGTGGGAAAAGGGATTAAGACAGTTAATTTATCAGAGATGGTTAGAGAGATGATATTCACAAGTATTTTCTTTTCCCTTCAAGCTTTATTGCTTAATGATAAAGATATCTACCCTTGATTTCCTTAGAGCTGTCTGAGAACCTGAACTAAAGACTGCCAGAAATTTCTCTTCAGTCAATGACTGTGAGGACTGGCTCCTTCTTCACAAGCATCCTCTGCCATGTGTTTTGTTTTGTGTTCAAATGGCACTGTGTCTAAGCACAGTAAAGAGACATGGCATTCTTCTCTCCCTATCACTGTTTTTTTTGGCAAATGTACGCATAAAGGTTTTGCCTAGTGTAGTACACAATTGGCGTACCTATTTCATGGCTAAAGAAGCAGAAGAGTTTAAGGCTTTATTTCCAAATCTGACCTCAGTATCTGAAGAGACAGATTTCCAGTCAAATTCAGGACAAATTCAGCTCCCATATACAATAATGCCAATGGGTGTTTTCAAATGAATACATGAATTTGAGACTGGAGGAGATCTCTAGGGCAACAATCCTCTGCTGTCAGAGAGAATCATGGCATTTTCATGAACTGATATAGCTTCATCTAAAATTGATGTTAAAATTTTTGCTTTCCTATCAGAAGATTGTACCAGAATTTTCCTCCTTTACTATTTAGATGTCTTCCAATAATTATCACATTGTATTTATCTCAGGGGGGTCATGGCTTTTCTTCTAGGTAAACATCTTCAGAGGGGATGTGCACCTGCAGCTTCCACTGATGAGCTTTCCAGTAGGCTTGTTCCCATTGAGAAAATCAAAAGCAAATCCCCCCCATGTTGATTATCAGCAGTTTGAACTAAAAAGTGTTCAAGTCAGGAATGAATCCACATTAAAAATTGTATCATATCACTGATGTCTTCTTTGCCTGGATACAAATTCAAATCCCTTGAGATTACTATAGTCTTCAAATTGAAAGGTATCATGCATATGTAATTTTGACCAGTAAGAACCAATGCTATTGACATTATCATTCAGTAAAATGTGCTGACTTGAGGGACATGAATGCATTGTGCAATGCCTAAGAATTATCTCTTACTAATTAATCCCTCTTTGTTTGTAATCTCATGGGAAATATTTTTTCCTCTATGGCTGGAAGGAATATATGGTTGAATCTTTAAGGTGGCCTTAGTATTTTATCGTGGCTTTTTTTTTTTTTTTTTTCAGTGGAAGGCCTTAAAACAAATTTACCATGTACATATATATATATATGTGTATTTATATTGGAAGGGGGTGGTCTGTAATCTTAAATCATTGTAACCTAAAACCTGGGTGAATTTTAAACAGAAATTCCCTTCTAGGTAAAAACTGGGCTAATTAACTTCCACAGTTAGAAGCCTAGTTTGCCTCTCTTGGATTTCTTCTTTCTGAGTGCTGACTTTGCAGTATCAGCAGATTTATGTATTGCCTCAGGTTTAGACTTTTACTAACTTCTTTTTTTTTTCTTTTTTTTACTTAGGCTTGACATTTACTATTTAAAGCTGTATAAACAAGTCAGTGTTGGATTCTGATAATGAAAATAGCTTGACCCAGATATGTAATTTCTATGTGTTAGTGTTTGCAGAGTCAGATCTCTACAAGCATTAAACTCATCAGAAGAGAGAAGAGCCATTAATTTCTCACAATTAAAAGACTTCTCATTTACAATGATCCTCATTTTCCTCGAAGGACATCTGCATATTCTTCAACAAGGTATAAAGAAAAATAATATCTTTAGTGTGTTGTGCTACTGCTTTATTACTACTCCTGTAATAAATATTAAATGTAAAATTATTCTTGTCTGCAAGCTTCAGTTGAAAGCAACTTGATCAACACTCCTTTTCTACAAGAACTTTTCTTAACTGTCACCTTATAATTATTTTTTTAAAAATCCAGCTATGTCTTTGATAAATATGGTACAAGAGACAGAACTGTCTCTAAAAGCCATTTAACTGTATTTCGTGTTCAGAGGTTTTTCCCTGAAACATTTTCTCAAAGGCAGGATTTGGCATAGCAAGTACCTTCTTATCTGACAGAAGCTGAGAATTCTCAGTCCTTTCCTGGAGACAGACAGCTCTTCAAGGAGCTGGTCCACAAGGAGAATGGTTGTCTCAGGAACTGGTATGTAATCACCAAAATCAACATCACTTAGTGCTATTTTCTTGTCAGATGACCCAGTGGAAGTTAGCCACAGTTTTCCCACAAGAAAATTACTAGTTTTCTCCTCAGTCTTTATTAGATTTCATTGTAGATGCAAAAGAACATCATGTCAAACAACTGACTTTTTTTTTTAATTACCAAAACTGACAGTGGTTAGGTAAGATGGGGCTGATTAATAAAAATAATTCTGCACAAGATAATTTAGTTGAGTAATATGCAAAATAAAAAAAATATTTAAACATGGTTATAGATCTGTTTTTCTCAAAGACTGTCAAAGCAGTTAAATGGAGCGTCTCAACATCTCTATGAGATATGAATTCACTTTTACAATCATAAATCCTGAAAGGAAAGCAAAACCCTTTATTTTCAAAACAGCCTCTGATTTTGGTTCATACCATTTCAGTTCACTAGTTTCAGACACACAAGGCTTCATTACCAGTACTACTAAATAAATACTGCCTTTGTAACAGCTTTCTATTCTTTTCTCCAAAATACAAATCATCAAAAATGGCATGTGAATTCCCATTTCTACTCTTTCTATCTCTCCCACAATATCAAAGCATGTATTTTGACATATTAAGATTAGTATAGTATGTTTCAGTCTTCCTAATTTTAACATTTTTCTGTTGGATATTTCTTACACTGATTTTGGGAAACTTGGCTATGGACCGTTTTTTGCTGTCCAAAACAATTGTTTGTAACAAACCTTTCTTCTAGTGTAATGTGTATAGTATTTTGGGAGAACATTAGCAGTTTCTCTCCGAACAATAGGAAGACTGTGTCTTAGAAAGCTCTGGAAAGGATTTAGAGGTCAAAGAAGACAAGTCACTCAACATGAGTTCCCAGTGAGATGTTCTGGGAAAAGACTGATGTGGTCCTTTGATATATAAGAAGGGGAGTTGTGAGTAGCATAAGGAGGTGTTTTTACCTCTATCTGACACTGGGGAGATTAACACTGAAAACACTGCATACTGTTCCTGTCTCTTAGCAATGTTGTTGTAACTACAGTGGTCTAAGGATATGGAAAGATTTGTAGCAAGGGATGCATTTTTGTTTATTGGACCAGCTCAGATGTTTGGGAAAATACAGAAAAAGAGTAGGGCATATGGGCCTGTCTTCATATCATGATGTCTGTATTGGGAAAAATTTCGCAAGAGTACGGAAAATGAGTACAGAAATAAAAGCTTTCCAACCTGTGAAAAAAACCAACTCAATAGGATAAGAAAGAGAAGTAACTCAAGATGTTCATCATATTAAAAAGAATACTGAGTGAATTAATGATTTCAGTTCAGAGCAGATTCTGGGTGCTAAGGGGCACTCACATGATTTGGAGATGAAAGTCATACTGAGGAGGAAAAGAAAAACATAATGAGGAAGACAGCAACAAATTATTTAAAATAAATAAGGCACAATTATTTAGAGAAAAAAATGCCAATAACAATGCCATGTGTATTTGTGCATGCATGTATTTGTACAAGTGCCTCCAGTAACTTTTGACCATGTTTCTCTGAAGTCACTCTTGGTGGGGAGAGGTCTGAAAAGCAATTATGTTTCTGCAGCTTTCATGAAAGCATTTGGTAAAGAATAGGTGAAACCTCTCTTTGAGCAATGCTGACAGAGAGATCTGTAGTGATCTGAAGTACTGTCAGGGCCATAGTGTGAGGTGTCACATTAGTAACACACAGAGGATCCACAAGGACTTGGGGAAAAGACCTTAAAAATGTTCTCTATATGGGAAGAAGCTTTAATCAGAGCTCGCAGCTTGTTAGGCATGGAAGTCAATCAACCATGAAACACGAATCCGTAGGGGACTAAGCTTTATTAGTCCCAAGCCTATATTAGTTGTGTAATACTTAGGGTGATTAGCTGTAGGGATAAACTTCCAAAGGAAAAGTGGGTTAGCCATCTTTTGAAGTCTTTGGATGTCTTTTCTGGAAGACAGTGAAACACAAGTAATTGGGTTAACAACAGGAGTAAGTGAATGCAATTGTATGGCCTTTATAACAGAGAAGGAGAGCCTGATGACCTAATGATTTTTTCTGGCCATAAAAATCTACGAATCCATGAATTATAAATGCAAAGCATCTTAGACGAGTCTTGTGAGGAATTGGCACAATGTCATCCAGCTAATTAACTCTCTGGCTGCTGCCAAACGTATGTCCAGGTGAAAGCACCCAGCCTGGCTACTGGGTTAACACGCTGTGCTCTAACATCTTTCATTGTTGTCAGTGGAATGTTAATAGATGACGGCAGCACAACAGGGGTGAGGACGGACAACTGGGAAAAGTTTAAGATAATGTCATCAGAACTGAGTGCTGTCACAGTATAATGGTCTCCTGCTGGTACCTAAATGCAGAGGAACTCACGGAAAATTAAACATCAAGGCATGTTCATTTGCAAAGCTGGAGATACGGATCCTATGGCAATCTCCTGTTACAATGGGCTTATTTCTGCCTTACCAAATGAATGTGGAATCAGTGGAGCAATATTTGTAGGGCTTTTTCCTATGTGGCCAGAAGCCAGGTGTACTTTATTGTGTACTTCATTTAGATTACAGAGCATTTATCTACTAAATTAAAGATTAAAAAGTATAGATTCAGAATGGATTCAGATTCTGCTGTTAATTCTGCTGTGATTATGATCTCTTTTAGCTCCTGAGTCAGGGACATTCTTGATGTCAGAACAATCAGTGCAGAATAGGCACCTTCATGTAGAAGTACATCACAGTTTGGACATGGCAAGAGCACTCCCCCAGCCAGTTACTATTACTTACCTCATAGATAATAGCTTATTAAGATGCAGTATCTTGATCAGTTTGGTTTGTGTCTCCTCATGTAACACCAACTACAGTACAGGCCCAGGTAACATGCCAGAAGTTTGATGAAAATAAACCTGGAATTCCTCTGCAGACTATAAAGGAAGTAAGACAAGGCCCTGAATTTCCCTCTCTGTACACACAAGATAGAGTACTTTACTGTGAGAATTCATTAGGACATACTAAAAGAATACAGAGAGAAAGATGAGATTTGTGTATATTCATATGACTCCAGGAACTAGTACTTCAAGAAAAATACTGATTATTGTAAGAGCTGAGCACAGAACAACCATGAGAGTTGGCAAGGATGATCCAAAATTAATAATGTATGACAGATCCAGTAACTTGCAACAGCTACTTTTTATTCTTTTGTTAGCTATGAAACCATGTTACATTTGGATTGGTTTCCATAAATACCTAAGTGAGTATCTGGATCTAGAATTTCTGGCTTGGATTCAATTATAATTTGAATGTTATCTGACTAGCCAAATCCTTTTAAATCTGTATCATTTAATACAGGGCAGCCACCTAGCATAAATGCTGCTGTGTGACTGCTGGCATTTCAGTAAAATATTTTATATCGCTAAATATTTGTTAAGATTTGCCTATACTCATCTTTTAATAGGTTTTAAACCAGAAATCGCAACAATTTTTTTTAAAGAGAATTTCTGAGGAAACCATGTTTCCCTTTTAATAGGTATTACATTTTTCTTTTAGTCAGCAATGAATGATTTGACAAGGTTGTCACGTTCATGGCCACCTCTAAGAATTAATGCAAGATTAATTTCTCTGGTGTATAATACTTCAATCTTTCTGTAAATTGCTGTAAATTGCTGCTTTGGTGGGAATGCTTCATTGGTGAGAGTAACACTTGTTTGTTCTCATATTTTCAAGGTATTTTTGGTAGTTTTTTTTTCTCCTCACTATTTTCTAGCACTATGTCCTGCTGAAAGTGGAAAAGTTTAATGGAACAGTAGTCTTTCAGCATGACACATCATATGTAATCTTTCACTAGTGTCCTTTGTCCTGCAACAGCTGACAGAGTACCTGCACAGCAAATGATGTTTTCCAGACACCAGTGAAAGCCTGATGTTATTTCTTAAGAATACAGCAGCTACACTACAAACTGGAATGACACCACTCTAAAGCTAATTCCTCCACTAGTTTCCCACTTACCTTGCTTCAGAAATAGTTGCCTTTGCCCTTACGTGCATGAATGCTCAGAATAAAAAAGGTATCATTTCAGAAAATGCCAGGCTGATAATGCTAATTATATGTGTAGAAAGATCAGAGTGCTGGAGGTGAGCCTGATTTTGCCAAGGTGTGCTCATTCATAAAAATGAGAGTCACTTTTCACACTGTGCATGTTGCATTTCACAGTGGAGGTAGTGGGAATCATTCTGGTATGTTATCCTGTCAGATCTAGCACACTATTGAGCAGGAACAGGACTGGCTTGATATCAGAGGCTGAGGCTTCCTGGAAAACACTTAAGTATTGCAAAAAATGCTTTCAGTAATAATTTCTGTAATTTGAGAGGTCAATTTATCAGATTTTGTGTACTTCCTCCTTTTCTTGTATCTTAGTAATAGATATTACTGTCATGCTATATCAAAATATAGACATCACAATGAAATCATCATTATGTTTGTACAAGCCCTTCTGAGCTGGTATTGCAGGAGTGATAGGGCTCAAAATGGTACCATTAGAGCTTCAGTACTGTGGACAAATATTGTATTGGACTCTTAAGTGTGTACTTCTTTAAGTATAGGGATATGAATTCTTTTTTGCTTAGCAGAACACCTCTTAGAGTAATTGTATTTGCCCATTTAAAATCCACCCTCTCACTTCATTCGAAAACAGAATCTCATTTAATTTTCGCCCCTGATACACTACATATTTATTTTATCCAATAAAAAAAAAGCAAAGAACATTTTGGTGATGGTGGAATAATAAATTGTAAGGCAGAAACATCCTTTAGATTGCAGCTGCAGGAAAGCAGTTTGGGTATTTTTCACTGAAAGGGTAATCAAGCACCGCAAGCCTGCTTCCCAGGCTGCCCAGGGAAGTTAAGGATCACCATCCCTGGAAGTGTTCAAAAACATGTGGATGTGGCACTTGTGGGGCATGGTTTAGTGGTAAACACAGAGGTGCTGAGATAATGGTTGGACTCTTGGAAGTCTTTTTCACCCTTGGTGATCCTATATTTTGAAGTTTATTCTTATAAAAGAATCCTCCCTATTTTGATTCTTAAGTACCTTTGATTTCATAAGGCTGTGAGAACATACCTAAAGCTAAAATGTGTTAACCGCTCTCCTGAGTATTGATGTATTCCTAATGCACAACCTAAGGTTATAAATTTCATCTGTATTCTTAGAGATGAAAGAACTGCTCATGTTTCCTTGTATCTTCCCTTTCAGGATAACAGCCACACTACTGAATAGTAAATAATAATAATAATAATAATAATAATAATAATAATAATAATAATAATAATAATAATAATAATAATACAGAAATTTATTCATTTATGTGGGCATGTTAAGACATATGAGCTACAACAAAACCAAAAGAAAACTTGGAAATTATGTGGAAAACACATCAGAGATAGGTTTGTATCATATATAAATGGTCTGCCATGTTGAGAAAATTGCATATATTTTGCAAGTGCTATTACCTATGTTTTCAAAACGCCTATTTAAATCAGCCTCTAAAAAAAAAAGTAAATCCTTCAAGCAAAAACTTTGAAATCAGACAAATCACTCTCACTGCCCCCACCACTGAAGCAGTGCTCTGGCTCTGCTTTAAGCAGACAAAGTGCAGGAAGTTTAGAGCGGGAGCTGTGAGCGAAGGCCCGGTGACATGAGGAGGTGTTGTAGCTGATGTGTATCAGGCACCGCAGCAGAGCCAGCACCTTCATGTCCTGTGCCAGAGTCCCAGCTGGCTGGGGGGCAAGCTGCAAGCGGAGATTAGGCCCAGTGCCCAGGTGTTATCTGCAGCTCTTAAGGCCGTGGCTTCACCAGTGGACTGCAAAGGTAACTTCTCACCAGTTTGACCCCAGGTTTTCCACGCCAAAGTCTAAGTTGTACAGTTCCACAAAGCCATTTATTCATGGCACAGCAACTAAGAAACAGTTGAGCTTCCTCTGAGGAATGTCTGTCCACGAGAAAATCTTGTGAGTGGTCAAACTGGGAAGTTTCTTTAACAGTAAAATGGGGGGGGGGAGGGGTGGGAAGAGCGTTTGGTGTGCCCCGTTTGAAGCGCTGGAGAAAGCCCCAGGGCCCGGTGCTTTCCTCGCACACACGAGGACTGCTGGAGCCGGCGGTGATACGGCTGGCGTGGAGGCGATGCGAGACCAAACGCGGCCTTTAATGCGACTAGACAGGAATTAAATTAAGCTCGGGTGCAGCCGCAGGGATCCGAGGGGGTTTAGGCTGGGGATCCCCGCAGGCGTGCGGGAGCCCGGCAGGCAGCGCGGGGTGCGGGCGGGATGGGCTCGCTGGCCCGTGCTGTGGCCGGAGCGGTGGCCGGAACACTGTCCGGAGCTATGGCCTGACTGGTGGCCGGAACAGTGTCCGGAGCTCTGTCCGGAGCGGTGGCCGGAGCAGTGTCCGGAGCGGTGTCCGGGCAGCGCCGGCGCGGCGCAGTTGGGCCGGATCATTGCTGACACGGGGAGCGCGGGAGCAGCGCGGCTCCAGCCTGTCGGCCGCTCGGCAGGTTGATGGATGTGCTGGCCCTGCGAGCGCTCGCCACCCCGGCCAGTCCAGCCCAGCCACAATGAGTTACAGTTTCCCGGTCCCCCTCCCGGCACCTCCTCCCCCTTTTCCTGCCCGCTGCCGCCCGCCCGCGAAGGGCTGTCCTCGCACGGCGTGCCCTGTCTGGTGCCCCGCCGCACGGCCCTGCCCAGCGCCTGGGCGAGCGCAGCGCCGCGGGCCGCGCCTCAGCCTGCCCGCTGGGAGGCATTTTCCTCTCTGGCTGGAAGGGACGGAGGTTTGGCTAGAGGGAGGACGGTGCACTTGCGTGGCCCGGGCCCTGGCCGGGGAACGGCTCCCCGCTCCTCCCGGGAATGTGTCCGCGGGGGAGCCCTCCGCCCGCGGGGAGTCCCGAGGAAGTGCGCGGCACCGCCGTCTCCTAGCGAAAATGCGCTCCAGCCTTGCCGTGTTCCCACCAGCTTCTCTTTCCTCTCCACGCATCTGTTTTCGTTTTCTTCACATTTAGACTTTAAAGATGATGTTCGCCCTTCCACATCCCTTCCCTCTCCACCACCGCCGCCCCTCCCTCCCCCCACGAAGATGAATTTCATCTGGGCCTTGAAACAGGGCAAGGAACAATAAATATTTATGGGCACCAGGGGAAGGTTGAACTGTAAACCACCACTTATCCCTACGTCTCTTATGAAAGGAATTAGCCTTGCAAAATTTACATTAGGAAAAAAAGAGAGAGAAGCATTTCTATGATGTGAAAATGCTATGCCTCGTACCTTTTTAAACTGGAGCAAAATACATCTTCACAGGGCCAAATCTGGGGCACGACCTTTAAACTGTAATGGCCAAATTAAAACAAATGGCCAAAATTAAACACTCCAACCCTTGCTGAATGTGAAAGTTCAAGCGATGAGGAAATATGTGTGTAGCAGATCACTTTTCTACACGTGTATTTGAACAAAGTCTTAGGGAGTTGTTTTTTTTTAAACAGTTTTAAGCGTATTCAGAGATACTGTACAGATAAAGATACATAAGAACATAAAAATACCAATGCATGCAGCCAAGCACAAACAGCTTATATACCTCTAAATCCAGAAGGGGCCATAATAACAAAGTGTTCAGTGTGGGTTGTTAGAAGCCCAGGCAAAGATAAAACTTCAATAAAAAGTATGTTCTTTTATGTTCAGTGTTAGAGGAGAGGCAATGTAAAATAAGGATTTATGTTTGTGGGGGCAGGCAGAGGAATACAGGCTCTTTAATAACCTGCTGCTGCAGGAGAGGGAGCAAGCTCCAGCAAGGTTTGAAGAGCTCGCTCTGGCAGTGGAAAGGCCCCGAATGGAACCTGGGTCTTTTGGAGCAAGACTGAAGGCTTGGAGCTGGGCAAGGAGAACAGGGGTGTTTGGCAGATTGCCTGCTTCCTGGTAAATCTTGGTAGAGCACTTAGGCTTAAAGACCTGTTTTCTCATTATTCCTCATTCCTATCAAAGTAAGTTTTGGAGTATGTATATTTTGGCTTCTGGTGACTTTTCTTTGAGCAAGGGGGATCCCCAAAGTGCCTTCACAGCAAAATCAGGTTACTCTTGCCTTCAGTACAAGTAAGATCATGTTTTAAGACGGCCTTTTCAGGTATTACTGTAGACCTGCATTAGCTGGTTGAAGTGGTCGTGAATACTTTAGCTGGTGCAAGGACAGCAAACAAGGCTTTGTGTTTTCTGTGTTGGTATCCCCAGTGGAGTAACACATAGCTGCTGGTGATGGAGCATCTGCTACTATAATGGCCTTGGGCTGCTGGTTCCTAACACATAACTGAGGCTGAAACCGGAGTTTCCTCTGACTGAGGATGAAAAGTCTCTGCTGCTTCCTCAGAAGAGGAAGAATTGGAAGAAACCTCAGTTTCTCAGTAACTTTTGCCCTCTGTTTATTTATCATACTTATCCATAATAAATTCTCCCCAAGTCTTCTTATTACATTCCAGTTTTTATAAATGTTTTCTGGCTTCTGTGAAAGGCCAACTGAACAGAAACAGACACCAAATAAGTTAAATTTCATTGTCTCAATATGAGATCGATAACAGCATTTTCAGAAGAGAATGAGTCACAAGAAGTTGCTGGCAAGGGTATGGGGGTTGTATAACATCATCCTAAAAAACATGGTGTGACAAGGTTTCTTTGTTCCTTCACTTCTCTCCCAGAGACAATCAGACTTGTCATTTGTTCAGTGGGATTATTAAATTAGTTATCCTCCTGAGTAAGAAAACTACTGGTAAAATATGCTCTTACACTAAGTCTCTATAAATCATTTGGAGGATGGAAGAAGAGAGGAGGGTTTTTTTTCTGTCTTGACTCCAGCAATATTTATCCAAGTAATTTCTTGTGTACAATAGGCTCCAACAAGCCTTATGAAGTGGAGCTTCTGGAAATTCAGTCTATGACAAGGAGCTGAAGCCGATATGGATGTTAATAAAAACCATAAATGACAAGAAAACCTTGGAATAACTGTCCTGCAAACCAGATTTTTTAAGTACTGTGAAGACTGTAAGCAAACTTTTATAAGTGAAGGTTTGTTCTTAGAAATCTTACAAAGCTCCTGATTGCTGCTACCTTTAATTGCAGTTACCTTAAACTGAGGACTGATAGGTGTTGAACAACTCTGTCACGTGTTTGTTTTTTTTTTCCTCATTAATGTTGATACATTAATATTGGGTGGATGCTCCCACAGTACATTGGAACTCTTCCCCATGGTCTTTTTTTTGGAATAAGAGAAAGACAGTATCAGGAATTGCCAATATTTTCTGGCTACATGGGATCATTTCTCTGGATAGTATTTGGGTTGTCATTCCTAAGCTTAGTCTTTCCCAGACTTTTGGGGTTAGCTCTGTGTAAAAACTCAGCTCTATCTCCAGAAATTTTTGTACCAGGGCATATTTGTGTTGTGATGTGTTATATGCTTTAAAAAATCTAACAAAATGGCAATTTTTCATTTATTTATGATACATAATAAATAGTGGTTTAAAGTGGTGTGTTTTATATAAAACCAAGGAATTTCTGGTGCAAAACTGTAATTTAGAAAAATAAAAAACATAAAGCATAATAGGAGTTTAAGATATAATTTACTTTTTTTAGGAAAAAGACAGTCAAAGACTGAAAAACTAAATGTATTAAAAACTTTAAATATTTTAATCAAGATTAGGGAAGGGCATGGAGATTAAGGGAAAATAATTGCTGAAAATGAATTTAGTTTACTTACGCAAAGTATAAAATGAAATAGCAGCTTATGGGTATAAGAGTAATGGAGCCTCTTTGCAATTAAATTCCTCTGCTCATGTTTTGAGATATGTGGGACTGTGGAAGAAGGTGATTCCAGGCAGTTTGACATTGAGAAGAGAGAGGATGCTGTGAAGTGCCTTGTGCAAGGGGCTCTGGCTGCCTAGTGCCTTTCTGACATCCTGGCATGGCTGGGGAAGCTCCTGCAGCTCCCAAGTGCTGCAGGCAGCAGTAGTTCCTCTGGAGGTGGCACATCCTCACCTCATGTCCTCATGTACTCACCTGATGTACTCATGTCTCAGTAGGATGTAGGGAACACTGCTGATGCAGGTAGTATTTTTTCAGAAAAGGTATTAAATACCTGCTTCACAATTACCCATCTTAAGTGTTCTTAATCATTTGTCTGGCAGTAGCAACTTCAAGGTGCCCTAATCCTGGTTCCACCTGGGATCCTTCTTGTTTACCTAATCCCCTCTGAACTTGCAGGTTGGATGTGGCATTTCCTTTGCTTTCCTGTTCTAATCTGTTCAGTCATGTTGCTACACACCATGACACATATATAGTTATCCACTGCAAAGAGGTTGTGTTTCTTGAATTGAGTCTTAATTAGAGTTTACCAAAATGTTTTTTCGGTCTTGGAAAGCAAAGTTCTAAATTATCACTATAGCAATATTTACTATTTAATTAAGCTTCAATACTGTCTATAATGTTTTGGTTGCTCACCTTCTAGGGAATAAAATCCCTCTAGCTTTCAATGTGGTTTTAGATCCTTGGTAGGTTACTAGTCCTAGATGAAAATCCCAGTGTTTTCCACCTTGGTGTACACTGATCCATCTCACCCTGTAAGTGTTTATTAAGCCATGGAATACCCTAGAGAATCAGAGAACTCCCCTGTATCCGATGAAAGGCTGAAATGCAGGCATAAGTAATGTGATTTGTTGGAATTTGTCCAGCAATTCAGTGTCAGAGGTGGAAGCAGAGCCCAGGCATTACAGCCTGGCTCTTCTGGCACGTGTGCACTGAGAGGGCTGGACTGTACCAGACCTTCACAGATGTTTTCATCCTGACATCCATGGGTGACATTTAAGAGATTCACCACAGGGGACTAAAAAGAGCCAGTGTGGGCAGATAAATGCAACAGGGAATGCCTGCGTGTCCTAACTACAGTGAATGTTCACAAGGTTGGAATTATTGGGAATAAATGAGTTGTTAAAGGAGCTACCTAGGATACTGGTGGCAGTGTATTCATCATGACATGCAGCTTAATACAAAAATTAAAAAAAAAGCTGAGTACAAAAATATAGCTGTAGCATCCCTATGCAAGCCTGCTTCACTAGCAGGGCTAACCCCAGAACATGAAGTGCATGGCAAATACTGGGCAAGATTGTCACTGTGCCATCCTGAGGCTTTTGATACATCAAGTTTGGAAAGCTGATTCTATGGATAAAGAAAAAAAATATTTTCACGTGTTTTTGATAAAAACCACAGCATGAAATCTGGGTGGAAGTTAGTCACATCCTCACCTGATAAGGAAGTTTTCTTCAGTAAATGAGTTGTGAAAGCCTGCTTGCAATTAGATGGAACAACTCCAGGTTCTACAACTACTTTTTCTGGGCCCTGATTTGTTGTTACCAGATTTGATCAACGCCTCTCTGAGCGCAGCAGCCAGGTAGGGATCGGATCCAAAGCACATGCTGAGGGCCTTTAGCTCTGGATAGCATCAACCGGATTGGACTAAGATACTTTGGGAAAGGGCTTGCTATCCAGATAGGAGAGGTCATAAAAGCTATATGGAGGGAAAAAAGCCAGAGGATTGAGCTGGCTTGCAAGTGAGTTTGCAAGGTCAGAACATTTTATTTAAAAAGCGATTACAAAACTTGTTGCAAATGCTGAGGGACCTAGAAAGGGATTAAGTGATCTTGTTAGTGTATGAACCCTCTTAGGACAGCAAATCTACTCATAAGCTAATAAGGCTTGTGTGACTGTAATATCTGAGCAGAGTGCACAGTGACTCTTCCCCTGCAAACAATGATAGGAAAAATGTTGCTTGGCTTTGAAGAGAGGCCCATTGTGTTCACTCAGATGCAAAGCCATCTTGTTTAGATTCTCGAAGGAAGAAGTCATAGGCTGTGAGGCTGACTGAGGGTCTGTGAAAAACAGTGGGGGAGGAGGCTTAGGATGCAGACAGGGGCAAAACATCATTAATGGTAAAAGCAATAGAAGGAAGGTGGCAAGGGAGGAAAGAGACCCAAAAATAGTTATATTTTCAGGAATATATTTGTGGGGGTGTGTGTGCACACCATGTGCATGCACTTGAACTCAAAAGTAGCCTATTTTTCCTGTAATTACTCAAAGGTAGGTATCTAAATCTTCTTAGTCTCAAAAATCACAGTAATACCTATATTACATGCATGATTAAATTTGTCTTTTCTTTCCTGTGTATGTGGTTTTCCTTGCTCATAGACCATAACACCACCATAATTTTTCCTAAATCTTCCTTTTAAAGTTGCTCATCATTTTCCAAAATGCTACATTTTTTTTTTGTTTTTCCAAAGTTGGTCTTGGCTAAAGAAAGAGTATTGTAAAAATGTGAAAATTACACCACAGGACAATATGTGTATTTTGATCTCTATGTACATCTTTTCATCAATCTGCACGTTTATATTTCTTTCTTTATGGTGATGGAGAGCAGAATGGAGACAAATAAATAAAAAGAAACATGACATTGCTAATATAAATGACCAGGCCATTACTTCAGTGTCAGAATGCAATTAGATCTGACCTGGGACTGGAATTCGCTTCTCAGCAGGCCTGCTTAATGATTAGTTTTATTGTTTCTTCATCACCCCTATTGGGGAGCTCATTTTTACTGGTAATGGAAAAAGACTGTTGCCCCTGGATAAAAAGCTGAGCATGGAAGACAAAGGGCTGATTGAGGACTGCTAGGCTTTTCAGCCTGCATACCACCTCTTCTTTTGCTGTCCTGGCTGACAGCAGGAAAAACAGTGAAAGAGGTCAGATCTTAAAGGGCCTTCAGGGTAAGGAGGATCACGCTGTACTCAGAAATTAGCTGGAGAGGCTTTTATAGCTTAAAGCAGTTCTGATCACTGTTGTAAGACGAACTGAATGAGAATCTTTGCAGCAAGATAATGTGCCAGACATTGCTGGTGTGATTGGTTTTGAGTCTGAGACATGGTTAGCAATGTAGCTGTGGTTTGCAAACACCTGCTCACACTCCCAATCCCAGCATGCAGGTACAAGTACACTTCTAGCAACAGCTAGAAATTTCCCAACAGCTGCAACAGGTAAAGACTAGTTTAAATCCTTGGCAGAACTTGTGTGCCGGCTGCTACCTGTTCGGAAGTGTTTTCAAAGGGATTTATTATAAGCCCTGGCATAAGTAAGGAGAATACAAATAGTTCCTGTTTGTTTGCTTTAGTTCACTGGGTACATGAAACATGTAGTGTGACTCACAGAGTTGTAGGATGAGTCTGAGGTAGAACAGACATTGTGCTATCTGATATTATGAGATGTAACAGGTGCCTGTGAAGGCAATTTCCCCATCTGGAAACAGCGCTTTGGGGAATTTAGGCTGCTGGTGGAGGAAGAGCTGGTTGGTTTACACTAGTGATGATAGGTGAGCTACCAGAGAATTGGAATTGGTGGTTTCTTCAGCTAATTATCTGTAGGCTGAGGTGTGCATTGAAACCACAGTAACTAAATGTCTGAGTTTGCAAAAACTTGACTGGAAGCTTCATAAAAGCAAATACAAAGCTGAGAGTCTTGCCAAGAGCAATGACATTGCTCCCTCCTCACACCAGTTTGGCTGGAGAGAAATAAAATGAAAAAATATCTTGATACTGAAAGTACAAGACTACCTATCCACTGGTGCAACTAAGTGATCACTTAAGGACTTCAGTACAGCTACACTGAGCAAATCAATTGTGGAACTATCCTTCAATGTTTAATACTATAAGAAATATCTTAATAATGAACATTCATTTTTTAATAATAGATCTGCAACAGAGCAAGTCAAAAGGGAGTTGAAATTCTTCACAAGTATGCTTGTGAAGAAAATGTGGTCAGCTGTGAACCTCAGACTTGCTCTCTCAAATGAACTGTGAATAAGGATGGCCTTTAAATTTGAGTAAATTCTGACTTGGAAGTGTAGGACCTGAAATCTGAACAAGCCAGGGACACACCAGTGTCTGCAGCGTGTTTGATTCACCCTAGACCTGAGTCCTCAGAAAAACATACTCTCGTGATAAATATGAGTAATTATGTCTTAAATATTCCTGATTTGTATAGATCTTTAGCTCTTATAGATCATTATCATGGTGTCAGTTAGGGCCAAGACTTGGTGTCCCTAGGCTGGTCACATAGTCACACATTTCACATAGTGAAATTCACATCTTCAGCCTGCTGGAAAGTTTCAAGCAATCAGATTTGGAGTGATAGAGCTGGGAGGTCTTGCAGGAGCTGGAGATCCATGTTGCACCTCGTGGCAAATTCCCCTCAGTGCTTCTGAGGTTTCTTCTGTGTCCTGCAGGCAAAACCTCAGCCAAGGACAAGACAAGGCAGGACAGAGTAGGACATTCCTTTTTTTCCTTTCTCTTCTACGCAAGAGGACCTCTGTGCTATTTTCTCTAGGTCACCTACCCCAGAGCGTGGACAGTCACTCCTTGCTTTTAGTTTAGAGGTGTTCCAGGACTAACAGAGAATTGTGCAAGACTTAGACGCTGTTGACACAGAGATTTGACAAGACATCTATGCAGAGACATGACCAGAGAGATTTCTCTTGATGTTTTCTATCTTTTGCAAAGCTGACATATCAGGGTTTTAGTAGTGTAAGCAGTTGTGAGTTGCCTGGCTGCAAAGCAGGTCAGGGTGGACTGGAAGGCTGTTTCCCTTGTCCAGTACTCTGTGTGAATTCCATCAGTGATGTCTTCAGTCACTATCTCCCCTGCATATGCACATGTAATGGTCTGAGGGAGCTCTCCAATGCTCTTCCTCTTTACCTGGGCTTTGCCATACACGGGTCTTGGTGAGTCCCCCTGATCCTGTCTATCTCCATAGGTTTCTTACAGGGAGAGAACATCTGAGCCTTTGGGAATACACGAAATAATGAGTATCTATAGGTATTCAGATACTATATGAATACCTATAGGCCCTGCTTGTGTAACACACTACAGAGTCTTTGGGAAAGGACAACCCTTCTCCATGAAGATATTAAGGCACATGAAGCCTATTCAGGCAGGTGTGTACTCTTTTCTCTTATGGGAGCTGCCTGACATCATTAAGCAGGAGTCTGGAAGCTGTTGACCCACAGTTTCCTCTGGCTCACATTTTCCCTTCATGCTGCCGGGGTTCCCCTGTGCTAAAGGGTTGGCAAATAGTAGTGTGAGTCATGTAGGGCTGTATGTTATGGGTGTGAGGTAGGCATAGTGCACATGGGAAAGGAATAGTGGAAAGCACTAGAAACCAGTTTTTGGGGATGCCACCAGATTTTGTGGTGAGGACTGATGGCATGCCTAAGTGTGCTGTAGGTGAGCATGCAGCATTGTGTGCTCCACCACTGCTGGAGTGACCTAATAGGGCATGTTTTATATAGCTGAAGAAGCTAAGGACAATCTCCAAAGAGATCTGTACTTTTAACTCAAGTAGCATTTGGTGTATAAGTATGGCTTTTGGGCCAACCTCATGTGAGAAAAAATATCTGGAATAATTGGAAGTTTAGCTCTTCAGCATCTTGAATGACTAAAGTCTCATTCTTTTTCTGTATACAACAGTTCAGTTCTTGAGGATGAAGAGAGGTAGTAGTTGATGGAGAGCTATGAATGCCACTAGAGTGGAAGGAAATTACTGCTGTTTTGCAGATCTCTTTGCTGGTGAATACAGCTAGTCCTAGCCTTACACAAAAGGATGGAGACAGTGTGTGTGAGTGGTGTCTGTCTTCTCATTTGGCTGGATTACACACTAAAGTAATTTATAACAAAGGGGAAAAGGTATATTGTCAGTAATTGTTATGCTAAAGAGCAAACCTAGCTTGCTGATTTAGCATCCATTTCCTCTTATAAAAGGGAGAATTAAATGACAGCAGAGAATGGGGAGGCTTGGGAGCAGTGGAGGCAATAGGAACATTTCAGAATAATTTCAGCCATATTTCTGCTAGGTTTGGCAGCTGCATTCTCTCATCTCCTTTTTTCTTATTTGGAGTGGCAAGCCCAGCATGCCCAGCAGGGACTCCACTTTAATTCTCCATGTGACACAGTGTCAAGCTCAGGGATGGAGAACAGTCAGGTCTCTGTGGAGTATTCTCTGGAAAGTGTGATGGGAACTGAAGTAGAATAATAGAGGACTTTAGGAAATATTCAAGTACAGAATCAAAGTGAATGACATTAATTTCCTAAACTTGGTTGAGTTTGTTGCTGCTTGGTCACCTAATCTTACATTTTATGATTATTGATGACTTGTCCTCTAGTTCTCTTGCTCTGGTTTGTGCACAGGCTGCATGGTCAGAATTGTTGAGCCTGGTTTGATGCAAATGCAGCCCTGAAGATCACATGAAGGTAACTGCCTAAGTGGGAACGTCCTCCATGGCGCTGATGGCATTTCTGAGTTTATGGGCATACATGCTGCTTTTATGAGACCCTGCAAGAACCAGATGGGGTTGCTGGTGATTCAGAATGTCAGTGTCGTGCTGGCCTGACATGAAAATCTCTTGTTGACGTACATGAGGACCGTCATACTAATAAAACAGAGGATGCCAATAGCATGCCATTCCACTGCCTTTTCATCAGAAAAGGAGTCAGTCAGAAAGCAAGGCAAATGTGAAGAGATGCTTACTGATCCAGAACAGTTTGTTTGTAGCTGTGGCATTGTTAAGTAATGCTGTGTCTGATGAGCTCAGCAATCTTTTCACCAGATGGGAAACCATCAGTCTGAGTGCACTAGACTGTACACCAAGAAGTGGTGATTCACAGAGATGAGTCGGAAAACCCTCACAGCGAATAGCCAGATGTCTAGAGTGAGCCAGGAGGAAGCACTGAACTTTAGCTAGGATGTGCCTGGAGTCATAGCCATCGCCAAGCCTCAGCAGGGTTTGTGGGAAGATTCCTCTATCTAGCCATGATCCAGAGCTTCATCCTCTTTGAAGTGTGCAAAAGCAAGTGGGTAACTTCTCTTCCACAGTGTAACCAGAGGGAAGGCTTGCAGATTAGAGTGCTTGTCTGAATGGGGTAGACATTGTCTCTGTCTTCTCCTTAATCTCTATGGAGGAGGAGGGAGGAATCAAATCCTCCTCTTACACTCTCCCCCAAGTGTCCCACCAGCAAGATGGGATGACCTGGAGTAGTTTCCTGTTTGTGCCACCGTTAGCTGCTTGCAAGGACCATGAGATTCATTAAAGCAAAGTGAGGAAAAAAGCAGTGTGAGTCTGTTGCTTAGTGCTTAGGGTGCTCTATTGGGAGGGAAGAATCCTGCTTCTAGGCCTAAGTCTGTGTATTATTAACCTGGTGTTGAATGAGAAGCACAAAGATATCAATGACACAAATTCCTCTTCCTGCTTCATTTATATGCAGTGTCCACAATTGACTTTTTGTGGAGTCCTCAGTTTATCAGTGTGTGCTGAGCTTGTTCTGAAAGCACTTGTTGAATTTCTTTCCTTGAAGGATGCAAACTAGAAACCATGTTTCTAAAACATATTTGTGTTCAGGAATAAATTATTTATCAACACAGATTCTGGCAATCTTGCACTTTTGTAGAAGGAATCTCCTGCAGCCCCTTGTACTTCACACCAGGAAGAAGTGTTCCAGTGACTTTAGCCATCCTTAAGTTCAGTTTGGTTTTTTTTGCAAACTTTTGCATTTAGTTTTTTTATATACACCTACCTCTGACTGCAAGACTCTGTGTGTTCTAAGGTATATTTTTATAGTCTTTTGCATAAATTGACTACAGTTTAGGAGTTCTTTGGCACAGGAGAGTATTTTCTATATTTTATTACGAATTTTTGATTTCTTTGCTGTTTATTTTTGATGGAAAGAATCAAACTGAAAGAAGAAAACCTCATCCAAAGTACAGTGTATTTATCTCCAAAAAAATTAATTAAAAGGAAATGAGGCTGTGAAGTGTGTTAATGTTTGAGTTAGCTACAGCCCCAGAAATACTACAGAAATGGCTTCCTCAGTTGTTACCTGAACTTATCACAAAAATTCATCATCAACTGTTTGTAATCTCATATTTTAAATTTTAAGGGAGGTCTGCTGTCAGTTTTGAGCTCTATAGTTAGACCTATATTTCCAAAAAAAAGATATCTTTATCTTAAAAATGTCAAACGAGATTCCTGTCCTTACTTAAAATATGGATATAACCCTGTCAAAAAAAGATCTTTCAATTTTTCCTGAGACTGATAAGAACTTTTGTGTTCTTATTCCTTTCATATGCTTAGTTAAAATGATAATGATAAAAAAACCCAAAACCAAAACACCCACAAGATTAAATGATGCATGCACAGAAATGTGAAAAGAATGTTCTAAATTACTATTATTTTCCAAAAAATCATGTAATTCATTGACTGACTCATGTTTTATAGCAACTTAGGCACTGCAGGCTGATGGCTGTCAGGTGTCAGTAAGCTGGCAGCTTAAAAGTTGCCTCTTTAAGTAGTCCCAAACAAATGAATTGCTCACTGTGTGTGGGGGTGGATTCTGGCCCAGTGTTTGCTGAGACACTGTTGGTTGAGGCTCTTATGATACTGCTGGTGTCTGGCTCTGCCTTCTGTGGTACATTTTTCCCTGCCATGGGCTGGAAAAAGTGGTTAGAGGTAAGACTAAGAGGGGGTTCCAGAGAGTCAGTGAGTCTGAGGCCTTATCTAAACAAAAATGGTACCAATTTAACTGAACCTATTTAGACACAGAGGCTGCTGAATTAATGCCACCCCCGTTTTATTTTTTTTTCTAGAACGAAGTCTGGGGAGAAGCATTATTCATGCCAGTACAATTTATACTGTTTCTAATGGCTATACTTCCCTTTTTGTACTGTCAATGGCACTTGTTTTGTGACTGTTCTGTGCATATTCCAGCATATTCCTGGATGGTAAGCCAGAAATTGGGTCCCTGCAGCAGCTTTTTCTTCTTCATTTTTTCCTTCAAAGGTTATTTCCTAACTCGTTTAGTGATAGTCTGAATATTTCACACAAGTCTGTTAGTATATGCTCTTGTATTTTCCTGTCACTTTATTTAGGGAGATGCTTCAAATAGTTTCCTTTAATTTTTTGTTCAATATAGTATATGAAGTGGAGAAAGGGAGAGAGTTTGACAATGTAGAAGGATTCTATAAAAATTTGCTACATCACATGGCAAAATAGAGGTTTTTCATGCAAAATTTTCCCTCATGTCCCATATTGGCTCATGACTGACAGCTGGAAAAAACAAGTATTGCAGAGAATTTGTGTCAATGTGTTCCACATAAATCAAGAGAGAGGCCTAAGCAGAAAAGCATAACTGTAAGTTAATTTTCTCTGGTGCCAGAAGCATTCCTGGCACCTTCAGTAAGACTTGGTGATAAGTGCTGGTAGAGATGGGCCCAAGAAGCATCCCTTGTGTGCAGGCTTGCGTGTTAAACCACATGACTTCCAGGTCTCAGAGAAGGTGTGGTTTCAAAATGGAGAAATCACAGCGGCAAGCTAAAAGAATGGCTTTTTTCCCCCTTTGTAATAATAATGTCAGAGCTGTTATTACATTTGGCCCCAGGAACAGATTGGAAGTGTTTCTCAGAAGGGAAGTGCTTCCAGCTCCATGTCTCTCTCTGGCGTTCCATTCCCATGTACTTGCTGGAAGCCTTTCAGGAAACCACATTCCCTTTCCCGTCCCTGTTCAGCAATGCAATCCTTCCCAGCCACTGCGGCTCACAGCCTGCCTCATCGTCCTGGCCTGGGAAAGGAATGTGACAACGAGGGGGCAAAAGTGCTGGCACTTCCAATCCCATCCCGTGCTGCCTTTCAGAAGAAGCCTCTCCTCCTTTGCCCTCCCTACCTTATGAAAAGGTTTTCTACATCCATAAGCATGTTTAGAAAGATCTGCAGTCTCTAATTTTCCAGTGTGTGGTGGGGGAAGAATGTAATTTTAGCTGGAAACAGTCACATGGCCAGATCCTCAGCCTTGTGCGAATCTGCCCGATGCTCCTGAGGTCACACTGTTCTGTGTTCATTTACACTGACCCAGTGTCTGGCTCCCAAAGTTGCCCCTGGTAGCCCTAAATGATAGCTGGTGTCTGAGGGTAACACATGTGAATGAAATGCCACTGCTGTGCAGAGGAAATGCCCTCAAACTCTGTGATGGTGCCGTTTTCCAGACAATCAACAATTCAAAAAGACAGTAGGTGAAGAAATGCTGTTTATATTACAAGTTTCAATAATTAAGATAAAGGGGGCAGGAATAAGAGAAGGGATCAAGGAACTGTTAATGACTGAGAGGACAGAATCATATTAGAGACAGAAATGTAAATTTGTTTTGCTGTTGCAAAAAGCCCAGGAGATGCACATTTCATTCTGCAGAGAAATATTCTGATCAGTACTTTTTTTCTGCCATAGCAGCAGGGAATTGAGCTTGGATCCCCGCCAGCCTTTTTTATCCTCTCTTTAAACTAAACAATCAATTAAAAGGGAACACAAGGCAGGATAGTTTAGCCAGCTCTGTTAATTTTAACAGAATGGGTTATTGGGCAATGCCATCGTGGCACAGAACAATCTCTCCTAGTTTCTGTGCCACAGGAGCAGTTAAAGCTTCCAAGATGAGTTTCCAGCCATTGCTGTTAGGATGATTGTACTGTTTTATTTTCCTTTATTTTTATTCTGTTTCATTTGCTTGTCATTTTTTTATGGTTTGCATTGTGTGGTGCATGGGTGGTAATGATTAGATAGTGATTCTCAGCACAACAGTTGCTCTTGAAGCAGACATTTGTCCACCCTGAGACAATTGCTCTCCAAAACTGAAGGAAAAGAAATAGGGGAGGGAAACCTTACAGCTACTGGAGTCAAAGAAAAAATCTCTTATTGACCTAAGTGGGCAGGAAGACTCGGAGACAGATTGCTATTCTTTCCATGTTTTGAAAGATTTAAGAAGCTGAGGCTTGGAAAAGTTAGGATAAGTAGATGACCTTTGGAAACTATTTGGAAGCTGCAGGTGCACAGTAGCTCTAAAAATTACAATGCTTGCTTAGGCATCAGAAATGGCTTCAGGGAAGGAGCTTAATTTTTATTTTGATTTTTTAATCTAAGTGGTTTAGACTGTGGACATTATGGTTAAGTGGGCAAGGGTTGGGAAACTAAATTTTATTCCAGCTTCTGATGCTCCTTTAATGTGCCCCCTTTCAGTAGCTTTTAACCCTGTTGTATTTAGGGATCCTCTGTAAACTGGGAATAACAGTGTTGCCTACTTAGGTTTTGAAGCCTGACTAAATAATGTTTGTAAGAAACTATGTGAGGCCAAAGTCATTCTGGGGCTAATCAGTTGCAGAGATGGAGCTGACACACAGGACTGTCAATAATTTGACACCATATACATTTCCTTTACAGAAGTGGTTCCCAAACTTCACTGGCCCATGGGAAGCCCTGTGAGAAAGTAATGTGCTGCATATAACATATGCTTTACTCTTTTCCACTGGTCTCCATTTTAACTCTTTAATATCCAGCAGCCACCAGAAATAGAGAGGATTTTATCATCAGAATGGAAGACTGCTACTTCAAAGGGATCTTATAAACATAAATATTATCCAATTTTGTGTGAATTCATGAAGTCATTAAATAGAGTTTAGGAATTTTATTTTTTTAGTGTGTGTTCTCCAGTGGGAATTAATTTTCTATCAGATTCTTTAGGGAAAAATGAAGGATTTCTTTTTTGTGTGTGCATAAAACATATTGTTTAATATATCTCATGACTTTCTGTGTTAAAAAAAGTGTCATCACCTTCACCTCATTCCATTAACTCAACTTGTTTTCAGCTTCAGCTGTGCAGTGTTTATCACCCTCTATTGTCATATATTACACAGCTGCAGAATGGCAAGTTTTTTGTTTTTTTTTTTTAGAAAAAACCAAAACAATAAAGCGAAATCCAGTCCAGAAGTGAAGCTCCTGGTAGGTGTGAACAGTGTAGTGAGTAAAATGTCATTAAAAAGAAAGTGTTTGCTGAAGGATTGGAATGTTAAAGTTACAAGTTTATTTACAAGATTTCAAATATTAATATCAGAGGAAACATTTGAAATGTTCATAGTCTGAAGTGTCAGTAACACTTATTTCCCATTAACAGTCATGAAGCTGATTATGTTTGTATTAAATCAACAAAGTCAGAAGGCTTAAAGCTAATTGAAGAGCAGGAATTTTCTGCCCCTGGATCTTGGTTTGGCCCATCTGAAAGGTTGTTGAACTGTAAGATATGAATCCTATAATGATTGCCATTCATGTGAGGTAACTTATTAAAGGTTTAACATGTCCTTCAATTTAAATTACTTGAAATTACCGACCATCTCAGATAGTCTTTGTCATGACTGCTCTCTTCCTTCTCAGAAAACCATCACAATATTAATATGTAGCAGTTATTGCTTTGAAATTATTTGAAACCTTCTGGAAAAAAAATGTCCTGCACAGTCAGAAGTAGTTTAGCAGATCCATCAGCCACGCTGGGCTCTGGGGCCAGGGTCTGTTCTGAGCCAGTGCCAGCAGTGCCAGCAGCCACCACATTTCTCCCAGTACATGGGAACCCCTACCAGAGGCATGGCCACCTGGCCAAAGGGAGGGGGCCCCTACCTGGGACTGGGAGGTTTCTCAACAATGTGTGTTTTTTCAGCCTGTGTACTGACATTCTGGGTACTGGGGACAAAACCATTCAGCAAGACAGTGAGAAGTTGGTGTCTTTTATTCCTGTCCCATCCCGTGTGTTCTTCTGAGGATGCAGAACCTCCTAGAACATGAGGTGAATGGGAAATCATGTGCAGCAGTGACCCCAGTGAGAGGAAATTATCAAATAGTATTTGCCCTGAAAACAGATTGATATTCATCATTTTAAATGGTTCCAATATCCTTGTTGGAAAGAGCTGCAAAATTGGTGCATCTGTCTCAGGAGTAAAGTGATACGCCACCCGTACAGTGGTGAGACATCATGCTACAAATCGTGTCTTCTATCAAAGAGCCTGATATCACCTGTTTCAAACTGAGGAGAAGTAATTTGTGAAAAACAAGATCAGTAGACATCTGATTTTAAAGTAAAACCCCTGCTTTGCACTCCTTTTACATGAACCATCTAGTTGATTCAACCGCTTCAGCAGAAGCAGCGTTTGAATCACTTGTGATTGTGACCTGCAGACTTGACTCCTGACTCAGTGCACAGAATCTGCATTGCTATATGTTATTTTAAAATTAAATTGGATAATATATTTTCTTCATGAGTTCCTTCCACATTCTCTGACTCTTCTCTTTATAGTCTGCATTTGAGCAAAGATATGTTCATATTTTAGAGTCAGTAGTGGCATATGGATATAAAGTCAAACAAGTCCAGCATTTTCCTACTTTATAGGTAGCCTCCAGATCTCTCCATCTCCCATTCACGTTAAACAATACCCCTGAAATTTGTGCTGTGTTGCTGCCTTCTAATATGAGGAAATGGTGCAGTGGATGAGGCATGGATTTGCCTCCAGGGGAGTTGGGTAGTATTCCCAGCTCTGCCATTTGCTGGCTAATATCCTGCTTAACTGTGGCAATGTGGCTAGTGGGCCAGCATTTCTCACTGAAATCAGTAATGGATTCTTACTGAGTTCAGTGGCACTCTAGCACTCTGAGATTTGTGAGGGGAAAAAACCTCTAATTGTTGCTTTTAATATTTTTTCCTTGGTTGTCTTTCATTAGTTTTACTTCACATGAGCATGATTCAGATTTATTCTTAGCCTGCTCCTTTACCAGTATGAAACATAACCTCTCATACACAGGCTTATCAGGATTTTATAACCACCAGTTCTGCTCAATCCTTTTCTAATGTTTCATAAATATTTTTCCCTTAAATTTCTACAGTATAATGCAAACATAATTCCTTACTCCCATGTAATGGAATACAAATGGAAGGGACAAGACAGTATTATTAAAAAATGTTCAACTTATGAAATAACAAGTATTAGCTGACATGCCCCAGAGAGACGTGACTGACCAGCTGCTCTGGGTGAAACAAATAAATAGAAAAATCCTTTATTAATGATGTATTCTGCAGTAGATTCTTTCTGGGGAATTCTGTAGAAACACACTCTTTCTCATCTCCTTCCTATAAAGGAGCTAAGGAGAAGACTGAGTTCCTGGAGGTTTTGTAGGCACATAAACAGTGTACAAATACATATGGAACAGTCACATTGAGGCAGGATTTCAGCTTTGGTAACCACTACATTTTGAATTTTCTTTGGCTTCCTTCAGTCAGCTCAAGACTGTGGGTGAGACTTTCCAAATATAGACAACCAAAATTCTGACCAAAAAATACACACATTCTCAGGAGCAGATTAAAGCAGGATTCATGGATTTGGGCCTTGGGCTTGGAGGGGGCCAGTATAACCACAGTGTTTGAATTGAAGTATCTGTCAGCTTGGGCTCTGGTGTTAGGGCTGTGGAGGTGGGAGGTAGAGCTGACAGGCTACAGAGGCGGTTGAGTCATGGGAATTTTTACTGTAGTTTGGATGGATTTGGTTGTTTTATTGCATTGCTCTAGCTTGCTTGAGGCATGCTGGTTAGCCTGATGCCAGGTCTTCTTTAGTCCGGCTCTGCCCCACCGGTGGGTCACTTTGTCCCACAAATTGTATACTCACAGAGCCTGCACTTATTCTGTTTCTGATGTGAGATGGAAGACAGGCAAGCCACAGTAACAGGAAATTTTGTGTACTAATATAAGCTTGTTGAATAACTTAGGTTGTGACAATGGTGTTGAGACCCTCTCCTTCAGCTCTTCCTTTTCCAGGCCAAATGAACCCAGCTTGCTCAACTGTCCTCTCAAGTCACGTACTCCAGCCCTTGGTCCACCTTGGTGGCCCTCAGCTTTACTTACTCCAGTTTGTCAGTGTCTCAAAATTGGATGCAGTACTCCAGATGTGGTCTCACAAGTGCTGAATAGAGGGGAATAATCACTTCCTTGACTTGCTGGTTATTTTCTTAATAAAACAGCTCAGTATGAGGTTGGCTTTTAAGGCTGCAAAGACGCACTGCTGATTCATGTTCAGTTTTTCCTCCAGGAGTCCTGGGTCCTTTTTTTGCAAAGCTGCTTTCCAGTCAGTTGGTCTCTAGACTATCCCAGATGGAGGACTTAGTATTTGAACATCATGAAGTCATGTATATACCTTTAGGTACAGATGCTCATTTTGCACACACAATGCATTATTGCAAATATAATTATCTGTTTGTACATGTATCCATCAGGTTTATAGGTTTATAGACATATTTTGCCAATTTTTTTTTTGTTGACAGCTTTGTGGTTTCCAGAGAGCCATAAACCAGTACAATTCCTAAACTTCATATATATGCAAGGAGATTTCTTAGAACACTTGTAATGATAAACCTCTCTGTTAGGTAGGGCTCTGTTTAGTTTGCCACTTGCTCTCTCTCCTTGACTTTTCCCATTCTTAGATAAAGGCAGTGAGGACCACATGAGGTATATTGGTATAATCAGTAACACAGACTTGTCTGGACCTCAGGAGATAAGTCTGTACTGTATCAGCAGACAGCCCCTAAGAATGCTTTTCAAAGAATAAAAGTTTCCTCTATCTTTCAAAGGGAGCTTCCCTCTGTTGTCTTTATTGGAGGTCAGACTGCTGATTGGCCTCCTCCAGAGCTGGAGAAATTCCTCTGAAGACCTCTTAAATTGCATTTCAATTATACATGAGGCTGCCCTTGCAGGACCATTTTATTTCCAAGCCACCCTGTGGCTTCTCAGAGGTGATGTGGTTTTGGAATCCCCATTTCAGGTAAAAAAGAAAGCCCTGTTCTGTCAGCCTCCAACAGACATGTGCCTGAAAAGGCATATCTAATTGATTTACAGAGAATCAACTGCTCTCTGTAGATAATGTTTGCACAGTGTAAATCTCTCACAAATTAGGCATTCCGAGGAATGTGTTCATCAGCAAGGAGTTACAGGGCAACGCTGATCTTTAATGGCCAGTAAATACAAAAGACAAATGATACAGGATAATTTGATGTTACAAAGTTCAAATTTTTATTTCACAGCTACAATGCAAAATAAGTGTTCTGGTTTTCAGATGTGCTGGTGGATGCTAACAATTTCAAAACCAGCTGATGTAACAGTATAAATAAGATGTTTTGAGCTTAAATGGCTTTAAAAAAAGGAAGCAGATCCTAGGATAGAAAGAGATGGATTGAAAATACTCCAGGATGATTCAAATGCCAGACCCCAGTCTGGGTTTGGGCCATGTGTAAATTTTGTTTGGTCTTTCCCAGGTCCATAAGAGATGAAGTCGCTGGCATTCTTGTGGGAGACCCTGTATTTCATACTATTTGTCATTCTTTCAGAGATCTGGAGTTTGTCTGCTATTTCCTGCAGAGAAAACCTTGGTAAAAATTGCCCAGAGAATCTCAATATAAGGGGACTGCACTTTGGTAAAAGTCAAATGAGAAGTCTTGTTGCAGTGATTTAATAAAGGCAACAGGTTATATCTCTATTGATTCTGGCTTATTTCCTCTACATAAAAGAAGACTTTTTGCTGCCTTTGATAATAAAACATATACCAGACTCTTATTATTTTTATTGGTAGAAGCCCTTGCAATGTGTAACTGTTAGTACAAGAATGAAAAGTTCTGGGTAAAAAAATTAAGTGAAAGATATGAGTGGAAGTTAACTTTTCGGAAGTGTAATTTATAGATATGAAAACACAAAATGTTTGTTTTTCAGTTTCCTATCAGATTTTCCATCTGGTATCTGCAAAGCTTTGAAATTTCACTTCCTCTGTGCAGTTTTGCAATATTCCTATTAGCAGGAAGTAAGAGGAAGAGCTTTATGAGGGATACATTACAACTAGACTGTATGTAGGTATTTGGACAAAATAGCTGGGCTCAAATCTGGTCTGGTATAAACTGAGGACCCCTCAATGGAAGTATGAAATTCACCTTGTTTTTGACCTGGTGCTTCATTTTGCAGCACTGGTTATTTTTTGTACAAATTGCTGTTATTTTTTTTTCCTGGTGCTTTTCGTCTGTGATCTCAAAGCACCTTATTAAGCAAGAATGAGTCTTTACAGTTTTTAGACTTAGTAACTGTAAATACAATCTGTGCCTAAGAAGTGCTTCAAAGGCCAGGAGTTGGTAGCAGACTTCACCAATTTGCTGAGCCAGGCCCCTTTATTCCCAGCTCAACATACTATCAATACACTGCTTTCCAGTGTAAATGAGTGTTTCATAAACAGACTGAAGAACAGCACAGCTCTCAACAGCTTGTGAAAACAAGAATAAAACAATCAGTTATAGCTTTGTGTCTTGATTGCAAAAAGATTGGTCTTAGGACTCATGAGTATGACAAGAACATAAAGGCTCTGGTGAATTGCACTGTTCTGCTCAGATTTCCCTCAACAACAACAGGAACACGCTATGCCAGTGAGGAGTGGCTGATTACTTGCATAGTTTTATAACAGCAGCACTGAGGTTATTACAATTTACATGTTTCATAGCAAGGCTGTAGAAGCCTACATAGAGCCATTCTTTCATTTTTATTTTTTTTTTTTCTTTTTTCTCCTATTCATTTTTCCTTTCATCACTGAAGGCAGCTAGAGTCTTCTAGTGTGAAATTCAAGAGGAGATCCAAGCTTCCTCTCCTTTAAACATTCCAAACGATTGATGAACTCAAAATCTGCTTCAGGATCAACATCCAAGTTTTGCAAATGGTATCTATCTTACTAATTAGCTGACCCAAACCTCCAGATTTCAAACTACAAACGTTAATATCCGATGACTTTAATGAATCTCCGGTCCAGCTACAGGATACTTATTCTGTTACTTATTTCTTACAAATTTCACTTCATTTTCATATTCTTCTTCATATTATTTTCAGAAAAATAAGTTAATTTCCATGCAGAGTGATTAAAGTTACTTATTTTTTTTTTCCTGAAAGTTTGAAACAGTCTATTCACAAATTTTTCCTCCCTCTTGCTCCTTCTCTTGCCTACCCTTTCCCAGCCCACAGGTATAACAAAACTGCTTTGCAAGATGAGCCTTAAAAGTCTATGAACATGAGCTTGTAAATCTGGCTCTTGAACAAGCTCTATTATTTTTAACTGCTTTTGTGTAAGACAGGAGGCTATGTAAAGAACAGGATGTTTTGAACATTGAACTCTGGTGCATTACGTAATACTGCTGCTACAGATTTGATGTAATTTCTCTGCAGGTGTCAAAGGCATCATAAAGAGCATGCTACTGAGATGTTAAACATTTAGTATATATAAGCCCAGTGGAATTACTGATATACTTTTTTTTTATCAGCAGAAATGCCAAGTTTGCAGTTCATGCTGTATTCAATAGCAATTACAACAAAACCTATTCTTGTAGTCTACTTAGATTTTATGGTATTTTGAAATAACTGTAAACAGGATACTTAACAGATTTTCATTAATCTCCACTTTTTTTAGGAGATGAATGGAGACAGAAGGTGAACCACTTCTGTCTTCCTGGGCACATAGGGCTGCTATATTTCCCTTAAGTAGGGAAGGATAATTGTATTTGTATCTACTCTGTGTGATTACTCTGTAGCCAGTTTCTCAGTTGCTCTTCTTGCCTCAGTCCCTCGGGGAAATTCAATGATACAGAAACAAGCCCTTCCAAATAATGCAGGTGTCAGAGGTCTGTGTAAGAGGAAGGCTTGGCAGAATCTCTTGTGGAAATTTGCACAACATCTTCCCACACAATGGCTGGACAGTGCTGTTCTTCCTTCAGTTGTCAGGTGCATTGGAATGTGTATAGAAGAAAACCCAAAGAAAATAGGAGATCCAAGATTCTAGTGCATGAATAAAATGCAGTTACTGTTGGAAATACAAACCATGATTCATTTTTCTTGACTCATTAGTACTTTCTGTCTTGCAAAAGTACACTTTGCAGTAATTGAGCCATTAAAGAAAGAAGATATCATCATATTTTAGTAAAATAATCAGTTAATTTTGAACTTTTTAAACTTTTGTCAGGGAAATTTCCCTTTCTGACCATCAAACCTGAGTTTAAGAGTCTCCACTTATAATACATGTGTAAACAAATATTACATTGATTTTACATGGTAAAAACATGGCTCAAACTAGTGTGGAAGAACAGTGTTGTAGTGAGTTAGGAGCACAATACTGAAAGGGACTTCTCTGAGGAGGGAATGCATTATTTGTTCTGCTGGTCCTATCTTTCTCACCCATTCAATTTCAACACCCTCTTCATGCTGCACTCATTTTGTGTCCTGGCTTCTAGATACATTCCTCAATGGTCACTTAGCATTGTCTGATATCATCTTACCATCATACACGATCCTTTACAGACAACTATTATCAGCTTTACGCTCACTTATTCACAAATTAGTGCCATTATTGTGGTGGATGAGCTAAGAACTGTGCTGCTCTTCGTGTCCTCTAAGTATCACTTTTCCCCTGGGCCACTCATTCAACATGGGGTGGGAAAAGTCACATTCCTTGCTAAATTCAGCTACTGTCTAATGAAACCTGTCTGTGTTGCCTTTCTGCGTGGAGATTCTGGCTGTTGGAAACACCTTTTCAATCACCCAGTTCGTGTTTCTGCCTGCATGAGGGAATTCCCAGTTGTACATTTACCAGTGCTTTGGCAAGCCTAAAAAGGGACCATTTTTTTGAGGTAATTTTGATCCCAATCTTGCCTTCCTGATTTGATACACCATTTAGTGCCCATTTTGTCCTGACAGAAATGACTGTACAAGGCATAAGGTAATGATGAGCTGTCTTTGGGGGCTGGCTGGAGCACAGGCTGGACACTGGGATGAGAAGAAAAAGTTGGAAGCACTGTCCTCCTTCTGTTTCTCACAGAAGAGCTCATAATGTGACACATTTACTTGGTACAAGGACTTGTCCTCAGTAGCAGATGTGTTCTGCTTGCTTGCTTGCTGGGTCTTGTTGAGCTTCTCTATTTCCCTGTATCTGAGAGAATGATTGCAGTGCCTCCAGTGATGAAAACCCAGAATGAAAGTTATGCATAGGAATAATCATATTTAATTATTTATTCATCCATTATTACCTATGTTCTTCGTGGTCAGAATCAAAGCACCTTATACCTTACAGGAGGTAAAGGAAGAGAGAGAAGAGAGCTCAGTATCCCATCCAGTCAATGGAGTGCTAAGGACAATCAAGTCCCATAGACAACTGTATGCTGTATTGCCAAGTCTTAAAGTTTTGTTTCAAATCTAGTGATATTTGATATTTTTAAGCCTTCATTCCTTAAATCAAAGGATACTGCGATAAAGGATACTTAACATTCCTTTTAAAAAAGAAACTCATAATCTTACAGTGTGTTGGGAGTGTTTGAAAACTAACAAATTAGAAGACAAGAAAGGATGCTGCATATACTCTTTGAAAATCTTATGACTTTTTCTCCTGCAGCCTTGGGATTTTTCAGCTTTGATTCACAATTTTTGAAAATTTGGAACAGCTGACAATATTTCTGTCCTTTTAAGGTGTTGCTATTTAATGAAGATGGTACTCTGAGGATAGCTTCTCTGGCAAAGGAATGTTTTTAAAATGCATAGCTCATCTTTTAGAGTCCTTGGCACAATGGGGCTGTGAACCTTTGCTGAGAATTTCAGGCACAACCACAGGAAAAATAATAAATAAATGAAGCATCTCCCTCTATCCAGAGGTGCTGTATGGAACTCCTGTTAAAGTACACATTTGCAAATAAAAGCAGCCTAAATTTAACTATGACTCAACTACACTAAATCTGACCCATTTTTGTTCTGTGTTTCAATTTAACACTTATTTACATTCTTAGACTTGGCGCTGTCGGAAGAGAAAGGAGGGGGAGCAGGCATTTTCATCCTCAGAATTGCTATAAAAAAATGGTGATTAGGAAAACACAGCTATAGTCAGCCTGAAGCTGGGTAGCTCATTTGAACCCACTATAAAAGAAAAGATCGTTTTCTCATCCTATTAAAACTGAGTTAGCAACGGCTGCGTAGGCGGCAGGAGATCAGAAATGAACGTCCAACTTGGAGTTCGTACAGCTGGGGTTGGGTCCAAAGCAAACTGCCTGATTAGTGAAACAATTTGTTTTTTACAATGACAGCAAATAGGTAAATCTTGTGAGCGTCAGGAAATCCTGGAGGATTTTGAATGGGAGCACTGACTGGCTTGCGCGTTGCTGTTTGATTAGAAGGCATCTCTGCCTCTGGTTTTTGTGCTCATGTTGCAGGGACATAAACAAGAGGGACTCAGTTTTCTAGGGACATTTATTTCTCTCTCTCTCTCTCTCTTGTTTTTACAATCTATGTGTAATGACTAATTGGCTGTGTTTTCCCAGCTATTTTATGTTTCTCTTTCCCTGGTTACAAGTCGTACTAAAGCAGCATATCCACAGGGACCTATAGACAGCCAGCATTGCCAAATGATACGCAGCATTCCCCTTTCTCTCTAAGTGTAAAACATTTACAAGTAAATTTACAAATGCATTAAGAACATTTCCTCAGCTGACTGTTAGTGTTTATTTCTTCCCCTTCTCCTCCCGGGAGCAGACACCTTCCAGCCCCTCAACTTTCACACACTGCTCTCCCGTTATTTGCCTCCTTCCCTCCCTGTCGCCCCTTTCCCTCCTCTCCCTCCTCCTCCTCCTCCTCCTTTTCCAGTTCAGCGGCGCAAATTTCTGTTTGTGCCAGTGGGGCGGCCTGGCGAGACCGCAATTGCTCTACCCCACAGATTGACGAGCCCTCAGATGCCGATTTACTGTACATGGCAGCCACGCTGGAGCCGCGGCACATCTGGAGTGGAGTAAGCTTACTGAGAAACAGGGGCCAGCTCCAGCCGGAGCCAGCGGAGCCGAGCGCGGCGCTGAAAGGCAGCCCTCCTGCCTCCCCTTCCCTCCTCCCCGGCTACATTTCCTAATGTAAACACAGGCCAGGGGGGAAGGACACAGTAACTCTTTGCTGCGTGTTTGTCATTTCATGTTCTTTATCTGCTTGAGGTCAAACTGGAGCTCTGGAAAAACAGAAGCTTTGCTTTCATTCTAAATAGCTGAAAGCCAGCGCTGCTGAAGGGAGCTAAAAAAAAAAAGAAAAAAAAAAGAGAGAGAGAAAAAGAGTTTGCTTTCGTGTTTATTTGTTCCAGTTTATGGTAATTTGGGGGATAATTTCATTATCTGCAGCCAAATTGAAAACAAGCTGTTGTCTACGCTAATGATACCAGTGTATTATTTTATGTACAGTAGGAGTGGAGCTCTTTAAACTACAAGTGGACTGCATTTCTGCTTACAGCTGTACTACTTTAACTTCTTTTTTTTATAGTTGCAAAATGAGACTTTCCTTTTATTATCTTGAAACAAAAAAGATTAGCCATGGCTGCTTTGTTTTACAAAATGATGAATACCTTTCACCGCTCAGTGCCAACCTGCTGTCCCACAAATGCATTCTGCAAAGGACGTTACTGCAAAGCAAAAAGTGTGCTCGTTCTGGGGCAGATATGCTGATTTTATAGTCCAGTTCACTAGACTGCTGAATTTTAATATCTACATGTAAAGAAGTGGGAGAGATTTTTTTAAGGATTTCCTGACTGTCAGCAAGCTGGAAGAGAACTCTGTGATTCTTAACAAGTTTAATATAAATTTCATTCCTTCTTTCTAATATCAAAATGATAAAGTTTATAGGTTAGTTGTTCAAACAACATTAAATCATAAACAGAATCACAGAATCAAGTAGGCTGGGAAAGACCTTTGAGATCGAGTCCAACCCGTGACAATGCAAAAATGCAATTTAAAATGGCTTTTCCCCCTCAGTATTCCTTGCAACTCAATGGATTTTGCAGCCAATAAAGGGGAGAAAACCAACCTTGGAAAACATTGCTGATAACATACTGAGATTGATGTTGATTTAGTTGTCTTTATACTAAAAGTGATGAGATCAGTGGTTTATCTGGTATGGAGACTAGTGAAAAATCTCGCTCAGTAAACGTATGAATAAACCACTGTGGGTCAGACCTTAAACCATTTTTGTCTATAGGAGTAGAAAATCTTTGACATCCACATGGTTTTCCAGGGATGTTGGTTCATTGTCTCTTCTCAGTTCACAGGCCATGCTCAACATTTCGGCCTTCTGGTGGATAAAATTCCAGGTAAGTAGGTTGCTTCCTTGACTCTCAGTGAAGGCAAAGCTGTCTGTCACATAGGAAAACTTGAGCCTGGCAGCAAGTCCTGAGGCTGGACAACAGTTTTTGTACCATTGTAATGCAAAGTTTCAGCAGTGCATTTCCCACTCCCCCGCTGGGCTCTTCCAAATGCTGTTGTATGTTCTGGGTAGATATGCCATAATACTTCCACAGAAAATAGCAATATACTTTTCACATTTCTTTATTACTGTTTCAGTTGATTTTAGTAATTCTGTCACAACTGTGTTTTCTCTTACTTTCATGGTGTTTCAGATCCCAGTAGGAAAGGGCCAAAATTCCTCATGAAACATCTTGCCCAGGTCTCAGCCTTCTCACAGAGGAAGCAGTGAACATTACCTCCTTATGGCTGCTTAGGAACCGCTGGAGGTGAAACCCCGAGAGGAGGGGACTCTGCGTGGGAGAGGTGTCAGTCAGCATGGAAAGACTAAATTGCACATCTCCAAGGTCTGTAATGACCTTCCTGTGCCTGAAGTCAGGAGCAGCATCATGGGTCCAGGGGGAAATGCAGGGATGGCACACCATTTTGCATAACCTGGGCGATTACTGGCGATGGATAAAATGGTTTCTTTGCAGTGAAATAATTTATTTGGAAAAAACTCCACATGTCCACATGGAAAGGCTGATGGAACCAGTCTCAAAAGCAAAGCTATTTGGCAAACTTCAAGCGAGATCTTGGCAGTTGACTGAAATCTAAAGCTTTTCAGGGACAGTTGGATTTTAGCTGAGTCCTTCTGGAAGCCTGGAGGGCTCTGGCTGGCAGACCATTGCTCAGCCTTTTGACTGCCAGGGTAGAGGATTGATGGCCTATCATTGCAGGATGGCCCACCAAGTAGTGTACTTTTGAACTAAAGACCTCAGGCCTTCCAGGTTTCAAAACTGAGACAACACTTGTTTTGAAACTTTCTTGATGTGTTTTGGTATTCATTGGAAATATTTTTATGAATTACCAAATCCTGACTCCAAAAAGTGTTCCATAGGAGCTTTTTAAGCATCTCTATTCTAGTCTAAGTTTAATGACCCTGAGGGAGAAAAAATAAGTTCCTCCATAAAGGAGAAATAAAACAAAATCCAGTGAATTTGAATTGTCTGAAGCCATACTTCTGTGCCCCTTACTGGTCAAACCTGCCTGTAATCCCACTTGTGTCCTTGGACATCCAGTAGATTGGTTTGGGCTCAGTTACACAGTTCTAATCTTAATTTTAAACATTATATCTTGGTAGGAATTGCTTAAGTGGTTTGTTTTTTTTTTCCCCATTCCTTTCAGTGCACATTTGAAGTTGATTCAGCTCCTTGTAATGCCAAAAGTGTCCATGAAGTCTCAAAATGAAATAATCTTGGTAGATGACTATGCATCCTACTGATTATGCTATTGTTATTATATTAATAGCATGTGCTTCAACTGCACAAGCAATGTGCAGGTGCAAAACTCTCATTCAGCAGTACATAACTCTTTCATCTGCCGTTTCTTGCCAGTAGATTTCCTGATGATATGTTTCTTGTGAAATTTCTGGAGAATAGCTGCTGGAGTTTTGCCAGTTGTAAGAAAACAAATAGACAAACAACCCCTTTCCAAAACTCAACCTTCCCCGGTCATCTCTTTTTGAAATTACTAATTCATGATAGATGTTCTGCATCTAACAAATATTACCAATTGTGACAAAATAAACAGTGGGGATTAAAGTAACAAAGGAAAAAGTAAAAACTCTCCTAGTTGTGCCAATAATGTCACCTCAGTGAGCCTGTGTATTGGTATGCCCTTTTGGCTCATGTGGGTACCTCACTTTAAATATGTGCCCATGCCTGTCTTCACTCATTCGCTCTGTAACATTTCATTCAAATCTTACCATATGTATTAGGTTTAAATACATTTATTTTATCTATCTATATAAAAATATTATATATTATATAAACAATATATTTATATTATACATATTATATAAAAAATAAAATAATATTATATATTATATATATTTTGCAAATAGTAATCAATTTTTAGAGAAACCTTAACAGTGTGGGGTTTTTTTTAGGTAAGCAAGACTTTATCTACACATGTGCTCAAACAGCGGTGAAACCTGTGGACTAGCATTCAGAAACTATATTTGTTCCAGTAGGCTTCATGCTTTGTGACCATCATTCAGAAATGAAGACAGGAGAGCACTTGGAGAATCAGAGGGGATTTAAGGGTTTGAAAAGTGTATCAGTAGGTGTTAGTCTGCAAAAAACATGTGTGTGGGAAAAGGGCAGTTAAACTACACCTATGAGTACTGTACTTTAAAAGGCAATAGATCTCTTTAACATCTAAATAAACTGAGAAACCTGCCTAGAAGTAAAAAAAGGAATTTCCAATTTCAAGTGTGCTATTTCCTTTCAACGTGATTATTTACAGTATACCTTTTCCATGTTTTTTTGCAAAATGTTATTGACATCCAAATGGTATTTCAGCATATTATGACAGATCTGAAAGTCAAACACAAATATTTGCAATATTTTTGACCTCAGTATAAACTGTAAAAAATTATCCTGTTGTACTTTGCCTGCTTTCAGTGTTTTTCCTTTCTGAAGCAGTAGAGGAGTCATTGAACTGGACCCTGCCATTTGTTATTGGCATTTCTCAGAAGAGTAAGAACAGCCGTCAATTATATATTTTTCCAACAAAAACATAAACTCAGTATATAAATGTTCAGATTATAATTCCACCACAAATATATGTGTAGCCTAAAAATAAACCACAATAAATGTTAGACTAAGCAAAAATGAAGAATAGCAAAGGAATGAAGTAGAGGAAAAATGAGGGGAAAAAAAGTAGAAAGAAAACCACAACAATAAAAATTGCAGGCAATAAGTAATAGAGTGGCTATGAAAAAAACCACGTAAAGGTGAAAAAACCATGTTAAGAGACAGACAAAGGAAACTATCCACAAAATTGTTGCAAAAGCACAATTTATTGTTACCTGTCAGGTGAAATTGGCATCACAGTCATTGCAGTCAAGTCAGGTGTCCTGAAACACAGCAAATAAAACCAGATTCCAAAGAATTTCAGTGATCATCAAATGATGATTTAATAACTGTATCAGGCCAGATGATTTAACGACAGTATTCACTATCAGGTATAATCAACCTTCTATGCAGACCATGACTAAAATCTCTGATTCTAAATTATCCCTGTAAGTGAATTTGAACAAATTTGGTGCTTTTTAGTAGATTCAGCCCTACCACAGTGCACAGTTTTATCTTTGGGTGAACATGTGCAGTTCTGGATAATCAGTAAGGATTGTACAAGTGTGACAATGGGCAGAGCAGGGCCTGTTATTTTTCATTAATTTCCTAAAGTCCAGTTGTAGTACAAGTATGTTCCTCATTAGTAATAGCACTACTATATTGGTTTTCCAACAAACCTTGCAAAATATTTCATTACTTTTTGGTCCACTGAACTACTGAACTGCCAGTTCCTAGCAGAAAGGAGCTGTAACTGACTCACTAGTAAAAGGAACAGGAAATTAGATAAAAGGGTAACACTGGTTTAACATGCCTAAATTAAAAGGTGTTAGTTTCAAATATAGAGCCTTTCAATATATTTTCCAAATCTTCAAAAGTGCCTAACTTCTGTTATTAAAATGCTGCACTAAATTAACTAATAGTGCAGCACTGCTTCTGTGACTTGCAATGATTTAGTCCATGTAAGCTAAAAATAAGGTGAAAATTCTTTACATCCTGATAGGCACCATGATCTCTTTGGAAATTAAAAATCTTAGGGTTTGCATGATTGCAGCATGATTATTGGATAGACAAAGATTTATTTTCTGATAATTACATAACAAAACATTATTTGGAGGAAGCCAGCATTGTAGCCAGATAAATATCCTTGTTTATGCTGCCTGGAAAAGTGTGGTAGGAACAGTTTTTGAAATATGTATAACAAACATTGTAGAAAGAAAAACCTTTTTAACCTTCACTTCTGGCAGGGAGAGGGAATTGTAAATGTAGAACAGCAAGTTAAGTTGGACAAGAATCCTCCCACCTAATTTAGCCACCTGTATTAACTATACCCATTTTAGGTTTCCGTTGGAATCAGTGGAGGATGAGAGATCTCCAGAAGATAATCTGTATTTTAGCTCTTTGAATTGTCAGCTGCTCTCAGAGGAGTTCTCTTTCCATTGATTGTAAAGGACATTTAGGGGCCCTACAACCCATGGGTAGCTGCCTATATTTAAAAAGGATGAAACTGGAACATCCAGTATACACCATAAATATAGGACTTACTGCAGAGCTACACGACAAGTGGAGTTCTTGGTACCATCTAGGAAAACCCAAGTTAAACTTCTCTAAGTTAACATCAAGCCAAAGTCCACTGCTAGGAGTGGAGGAGAGTGAGGAAAGAGAATGCATCCTGGGTGAAGAAATAAAACATTTTCTCAGATGCTTACTCAATAGTATTATGCTTCAGGCTCAGGATGTTGCTTCATTGTCAAATGGCTGATCTTTCCTTGTCATGTTTTCCTATTGTTCTCCATTCCTTAAATAATCCTGGCTTTCAGCTGCGTTTTTAATCCATTTAATTCATTTTCAAACCCCCTAAAAAACAGAGATTAGTGGATCAGGAAAGAATTAGAAAAAAGATTGCATAATGGACCTATTTAAATTACACAGTTGCTACTTGCCTTTGCATAGTAATAAAGATGCAGTTAATAGCTTCCACTTTATTTAGCTGCTAAATTCTGTTTTGTTTCAGAAACCAACTCCACTGCAATAACTACATTGTTCTTTGCTCATTAATCTCTATTATTTGCTCTTCTTTGAATTGTTGTGAAGTTTCAGAACATGGGCAGTCCTCTGGCAGACAGATGAACGTGTTGATCTATTAGATCTTTTAGGCTCTATGATTTAGACAAAGTAGTACTATTATAATGGTTTACAGACTTCAGTGCCTCATTTTAGGACTTCACTGTTCAGTCCATGATATCACATCAGCTCTAGAGCAGAACTCCATTGCTGCAATTTGTTCTGTACAAAAGGTACAAGTACAGCATAATGCTAATTATTATACCGTCAGTGTAATACCCCTATATCCAGACCACTATACTTGCAGTTAATCAGAAAATAAGTAGAGGATTACACATAACTGAGGTTAGTTTTTTTTTAAATTGCATTCATACCAAATATGACTTTATGACCTTATATACTGCAGGTTGTTGCCACAAATTTACTTCTTGAACTGAATCTTGTATCATTATAAGCTCTGGTGGTAGGAGACATGTAAGCAGTTCTAGACATACTATAGTATTCTTCAGAATAAGAGCAGTCTTTTTTTTTAAAAAAAAAAAATCTTGCAGTTAATATCTCATTAAACATGAAGGGAAAATCTCCCAGAGAATTCCTTTTGCTCTGACCTCATAATCAATAAATTCCTGTGGAGAAAATGTTTTATTTAAATTTCATTGGTTAGGTTCCCTGAAATCCACAGTTCTCTATCACCTTTTCTACTTAGTGTAGATGCTACATGTTCAGTGGTCATAACTATAATGTGTCTCCCTGTGTCACTTTAATTTGCCTTTTCCTGCGATGGAGCAGCTCTTGACATTACATGTGTTTAAGATATTCCATGTTTCAGTAAACTGTATTTGCTGTGTTTGCTCTCCAGTCTTTAAGGAAGCAAAGAACAGAAAAAGAAAAGCAGCCTGAGGTGACTTGTTTGGGCTCCTACATAGCAAATATATCATAAGAATGTTATTAATTGCTCCTGTATTTGTTACTCTCAATGCAGTTGCTTACAGCATTTCTGCACTTTTCAAAACAAATGAATTAAGGTAGGTGACTGACTAATCTCTGGGACCTGCTGCAGTACTGAGTAGCTCTCAGACCACCTGGGATAGACTGTGGTGTCCCACTGAAGAAGTGTGGTACCTCCTTGCCCAGGGAACTTGGACTCTGGCTAGCAGAAGACCAGAAATCTGATAGTCTAATGCCCAAAGCTGTTCAGCAGCCACTAAGTACCATCAAGTGAAGCTCACTCAGACTAGCTACCTCATTCTTAGTGTATTTATTTGAATTTGTAAGGTGTTTCCTGGAAAAAAAAGCTTTTATGAGGGGTCTGTATATGTTCAGAGTCTTTGCAGGGGTGATTTGGCAAGATCATACCTTTTGTCTCTGAACTGTCAGGAGAGTACACCCAGCCATTTGAATATTTGTGAATGGACTCTAACTGCATAAATATGAGTTTCAGTTTAATTAAGAATTTGGTGGAGCTTGTATGAACAATATTTGCATGTTGTCCCATCTTCAGTCACAGCTCTGCCTGTATCATGGGCTCAGAATAGCACTTCAGACTTTAGACTGGCATAATAAATATTTCAGAGTCACTGAATGGGGTTATCACTGTGGATAGTTTACTTGGTTTTCTCAGCATTTAAAAATGGTACTTGTCACCTATTCCACAGAAGTCTTTTCTCTACCCTGCCAACTTCTTGAAGAGAAGAATGACTTCATATTGGTTTGAGGTGTTTCAAAAGTTATATGAGGAGAAATGTCACTGGGTTTTTTTGTTTTGCTTTGTTTTTTTCAGGAATTTTAGCTAAGGTATGCGATTCACTTCTAAATAAGCTATAATTCAGGAAGCATTTATGTAATCTCTCTACAGCAGGAATGTTCAGAAATATATATTCACATTTGAAAATGCTGTTGCACCACTACATCCCAATAGCCTTTTTGAAGAGCTTAATCTTTGGCAAAGTCCAGAATGCTGTTACCATGCTTGGAGCAGAATCTGTTTTAGCATCTGAAAAAGAATGTCTTGCTATCTTAGTTTTCCAAAGTCCTTCTACAGTGAATAGTGTTCAAGTGAGAAATCCTCCCAGTGAAGATGCCTGTAGAGATGTCTGTCTCTGATGATTATAGAAGAAGCACCTTTAATCTAAGCACCTTGCAGCAGATGTTTGAGACTTAGGAAGTTAGGTGAGATGAATCCTTTTGCTTACATTTACATATCAAGCTTCTGCAGAGTGGATTTCCAGAACTTGACCTTTCAAGCTTAACCTGATATCTGAGCCAGTGGCTGAAGCCAGACTCCCTGGCATTTCCCACTGTGCTGGTTGGTGTGAAAAGGCTTAAGGAGTCATATCCAAAACAAGAACATCTATTTACCATGCTGTGTTCATGTGGACATCAACACTGCAAATCAGCATTATGCAAACAAACTCAAAATAATCACTTAGGCTAGTAATTCTTAGGCCTCTGCCGTTCCACCTCCTGAAAGCTGTTCTTTGTCGGTTTAAAATACGAATGTCATTTTGCCTTCTCTCCAACGGGAGGTCCACAGGGGACTGTAGTCATCACAGTCAGGGCTAAGCTGCTGGAAGGGGAATCAGGATTTGCATAAAAATCCGTAGTTCTATATCAGATCAATTTCTTCACTACAGAAACTTAGAATTTGGTACACAGTTGACTCTCAGGTTTTCTTATCCTGGATTTGATATTTCAGAGTTGGTAAATTCTGTTCAGCAGAAATGCAGATATTACAAAACATCTGTGAACCAAGGAATGAACTGAGTTCCTTTGTGAAAAACATGGTACACATATTTCTGTAGAACACAGGATCAGCAATGGGAGAGGCATAGCCAAGTGTTTCTGAGTTGTGCAAAACATTGTCCTGTGCCAAAAGGAGTAGAGTTAATGGTACATGAAAAAAGGATTGAATCTACAGTCTCAATAAGTTCTACAAACAAATGGAAAGTATGTGCATGAGCAGAATTTTGAAAGTCATATGAACATAAGAATTACCATTTTTTATCAGACCAAATCCTGCCTTGGTGAGCATCCTCCTATTCTCTTCCTTTTTTAGCCTACCTGCATCTCAGTTATGTCCGTAAAATCGAGGTACTACTATCTAAGGATATGGTCAAAGTCATTCTCTGCCCCAATGAATTTACAGTCTGAAACTGGGAGAACCTCCAAATGGTTGGAGCTTACCCTATTGACATAAAATGATCTATCTTTCACACTGGCAAAATATCCTAAACATCTACTTAAAAGGTGCTGAGTGACCTCATTTAAACCAAACCTTAGGATTAGGCACACTGTTTGTTTAAACTTTTTTGAGATCCTGAGATATAAGAAGCTTTGGAAGTGCAAAGATTTTTTAACTTAATATGTTTTTGTGTTTATTTGTAGATGTAGAACTTACGCAGTATAAAATTTGACAGCTAAGACTAGTCATGAAATGTCTCCAGGAAAATAAAAACCTGTTAACAATTTGCTGACATTCATGAAAACCCCTAAATGCTTCCAAATCTGCTTCCAGGTATTCATATGCAAGAATCTGAGATCTTTTGCATTGCAAATATTAGCAAATGCTTTTTAAATCATGCTTGCTTTTCACACACCATTTATATAAGAGCTTTCTGAGTAGCAGCAAATTGTAGTCCTATTAAATTTCAGTTCACCTTCACGCTGGTACTTGAGTAAAAAATGTTTTTTTGGATATTCTATAGACAATCCAAGAGTACATGTCAACCATTAAGGATTTGAATATAAGGTTGCAAATATGAAAATATGCTATTCATAATGAATGGGAAAAGTTCTGTCTGTTTTACACATGTGAGCAGTTCAGTCAGTTTACTAAACACTGAATTTGAACAGAGGAGATTGTGTATGCCTTTTCACTGCTTTTTGAATTTCTCTAATTATGTGTGAAGAGTGCAGCAAATAGAAAATAAAAAAAACCAAACCACTTTGGAGTCTTGAGTTAATTACTAGATTTGGATAACATGCTGTTTATGGAAGCCATTTAATTTTTTAAAGAATAATTTTGTTAAAGATGGGAGCTTTTAATTTTATTATCCTAATACTTGTCTATGGGCTTATTTGTATGATATTAAACCTAGTTTAAATTTAATCATCTGGAGTGTAAGCACAAGTGGGAAATGGAGAGAAAATTTTACCTTTTTTTGCTTTCTCTTGTGTATACCAAGTTTGTTGATCCTATCAGTGGGTGATGTACAGCAATTTTAATAATTTAGGCTAATTATTCATTAATTCACTGGAGATGATAGTACTTTTTTATCACTTACAGTTTTGCTTCTTAATGGTTCTGCTATCTTACCCTAAGGAGTGCAGAACTGGGCCAGGCAGGGAAATAAGAACATTTGCAGTTCAGTGATATAAAATGAATTAATCTGTTACTCCTTATGTCCCCTCGTTACTATCCCTTTCATTTCCTTTTCCTCATCTTCTCCTTCTGTAGTGGAGCTCCCAGTTGACTGGATTCCTGGGAGGAGGATGAGCAGCCCTGCATTCAGCTCTTGAATCCTGCTGGTCTCGTTGGGCACAGAGGAGGTAGCAACCACAGGCATTGGGACCAGAATGCGGTGCAAATTCCTCCTGATGTGTTTTTGTTCATGTTTCCAAAATGTTTTACTGCAGCTTGAAGCAGCCTGGGCGTTTAAAGTTAAGCCTTACTCCCGTGACCCTGATCCATTTGTTCTGCCTTTGTTTTGGGAATTTCCAGGAGGAATGTGGTGGTAGGGGTGTCTGTACCCTGTACAGGCAACATTACCACCATATTCCATTCAAACAAATGAACTGTTTGGGTACATTATCTCAGGCCCAAAATCAAGATTGTCTGCTTTAATTTATGCCTCTTCTGAAACGGGACCTGCTGCAGTTTTGTGTCATCAGTGGCCTCATTTTGATGTGCTCTAAGCCCGAATCATTGGAGCAGTGTATTTGTGCCAAATAACTCTCCCAAATGTGCTGGGAAGAGCAAGGTAATAGAAAGAAAAGCACCTCTGCAACTTCTTTTGCAGAACTTCTTTTCCCTGCCCCTATCATTTCTGTAAACAACTTCTGATGAGGAAAGTGGGAATTTGGTGTGGAGAGTGGGAAGAAGACATCAGTTTGGAGAGGTGAGGGAAACTGGGAAGGGCAGGAGCTTGGGAGTGGGTTTAGCAAACAGGAGCCTTGAGGAAACTAGTTCTGTCTGGAAAAATAGAGTACAGAGCTGACAGTGACTGCTGATGTGTTGTCACTGCCAATGGCCTTAGTGGCCCAGGCTGTCTTGACAAAAGCTGAATGCATGCAGTTGCCTAAGGAACAATGTTAAATTAATCATAATTTTCCCTATTTGTATGAGATATCTTGTTTATTCTCTGTTATTTCACCTCAGAGGGTCTTTTCCATAATGGCTTGAAGGACACCTTAATTAGCAGCAGCAGTAATGGTTGGCAGGGAAGTAGCAGCATGTGTCCCCTTTCCTGCCCTGCATTTTATTTGGTCAAGGAAGTCACTTGCACTTTCTTTCATCATTCCTCCTCCTCCTCCTCCTCCTCTCTCCCTCCCTTCCTCCCCCGTGTCCTGACTCCCTGCCCGGATTCAAGAGCTTGAAGGTCTGCTGGTGGTAGCCGTGGTGGCTGCAGGGAGGAGGGAAGGGGGGAAAAAGCAGAGGGAGTAAAATAAGTGTCAAGGAATTCATTGTCTGTTCTCCACCTGTTGTTATTCTGGTCCCAATCAACCTGCTAGCCAGGCTGGAGCCAGTGGCCATCTGGAAACACTGCTCTGTTTATAAACTTGGCATGAAGCAGCACTCCCGGGCCCTGACCTCCCACACAAATCTGGAAACAATTAGAGCAAGATGATAGGCAGGCAGGCAGGGAGAGAAGGGGAGGGAAAGAGCGCGTGAGAGAGGAGGCTGCAGAGAAGGGGAAAAACAGACAGAGTGAAGGGGAGCATGGAGAAGGTGGCAAATGTTTCTGAGATGCAAATATTTATGCCCACCTTAAGTGACCGCTAGCTCATTAATTATTGCCCTTGCCAAAACATTTTTTTTTTTTCCATGAAGGCTAAGGCATGCCTTTTTACCTCCCCCAGCAACACAGGTTTTCCAAATTATATTGTATGTTTTACACTACTAAAAGTTTGCTTTTACGAATCTTAGGAAATTGAGATGGGTCTGTTAGGTCCTCACGCTCAGACCCATACATATTCAGTACTTGGTGGTATTAAAAACTGGAGTCCAAATATTGCAGCTCCTACCCATATTTATTAGCCATAATGTCTTTCTCTGCTGCTCACACACCCCAGCACGTCTCTCTCCAGAAAGGATGGCTGCCAGTCTCCAGCTCTCTGGAGTGTGGGAGTCATTCGGGCTCAATTCTCTCAAGCCTTCCCTCGCCCCACCCTACCCACCCACTCCTATTGCAACTCATCATTGTCTTTACTGGGAAGGCAGTGCTTTTCCTGGTCAAACCAGACCTTCAGTCACTGGGTTACTCCCTAGCTCCGTTCTGGATTTGGACACTTTCCCAGCTCTGCTCCTGCCATGCAGGTATACAGCCTGCCCATGTGCAACCTGTTCCAGTGGAGTCTTGAGGAGACCAAGGAAGAGCCACAGAGCAAACCCATGCATTTCACTTTCTGCACACATGGTGGGGACAATCCTGTCCATGCTCTTGGTGGTTTTAATATAGCTAATACAGATGCCAGTGTGTTAATTCACCTCTCATAATGTGTCCTTTCAGTGTAACAGCTGCAAGAGCAGGTCCTGCCTGGTTCAGACAAACCTGATGTTCATTCCTGCCAGCCTGCCTAAGGGAGGATCCCTTTTGGCTCACCTGACACATCTGCTACATCTACATCCCAAGAAGTCAAGCACTTTGTTTCAGGTGCTTGAACGCGGCTCCTTCCTGGTGTGAGGAACTGCTAGTGGTGATGTTGATTTCCTCTGAGTGCATCCCTACAGATCCGTGAACTGGACTGGGTGTGGTCCTGGTAGCCATGGCCAGAGCTGCTGCTGGGTCAGCGGGACCTGAGCCAGTGTGGCTGACCATGCAGTGCAGCCCACATCTTTCCATTTCCTTGATTTTCTTCAGGCACCAGCCTTTTTGTGCCTGGCTTGTGAGGTGCATTAAAGGTTTATGTGCCCTGCAATAAAAAAAACCTTAAAATGCCGTGGGTAATTTTTTCCATGATGCAGCCTTCAACAGATTTGCCTCTGGTGCATCCCCTCAGGGCAGCGATTGGCCACTCAGCCCCTCCAGAGCCACTGGCTTTATACTGGCCCAATACAAGCAGGCCCCAAGGAAGACCGAGACAACTGATAATGCCTTAATATTTGGAATACCAGCAGGTCAGAAATGATCAGCTGCAAGGTGAGAGTTGTTTGGATTTCATAGCTCCTCAGGTGATTGTGGTTTGATGGGGGAACCGTTCTGAATGCTACACGAAGCCCAAAGGTCCACTCTGCTTGTGTCATGCTGTATAACAGTTTCTCCATTATCTAATGCTGTTTTTCCTTCAAATTGTGAGCTGTCACATTTGAATACATACATAGTATCTGTGGTGAAATTCTATGGGGTACTGGAAGTCTTTTGAAAAGTACTTAAAAGGACTTTTCCTCTCCAAGGGAGCTCAGTGGTTCAAACTCATTTTTTCTGAATGAAATGTTGCTATCATAATTAGTGCTAATTGGCAGCTTTGTTTGCAGCCTCATCAGAGTCAGTGATTAGCTAAACAGAATGAGGAGGTTGTAAGTGCGTGTCTATACTATAGATAAATAAAAGACCTCAAGGTCAATTCCTGCTAAAGCAGCACTTTTCAGAGCACTGTGTTCGTGTACTACCTCCTTCCCTTACCAGAAATTCATGTTTCACAACCACTGGTTACTTTTCTCAGATTTGCAGTAAGCATGGAGTTATTACGTTAATGTCTGGTGTGGCTATTCCTATGTTGACCCGCTGAGGAATGCATTTTGTTTTGACATGGCCTTGGAAACTTAAAGGAGTACAAAATGCACAACATGTAGGCATGTAGAAATAAATACAGGGAACCCATCAGACATGAATAGCAAGGAGGCTAGAAGAAATTCAGCCATGGGGCTAAGAAACAAATGGTTTCTTTACATGGCTCTGGCTTCTCAGTAGCTGTACTTCAGAACAATGTAATGGGTTTTAATGTTCATAAAAATGTTCAATCTGGTAAACCAATTTTTAGACCCTTACACAATCTTGTTGAAATTGGATTCATTTGAACTGTAATATAAAATATTATGTTTACTTAACCCTTGTAAACTGATCTCCTTTGTCTTCATGAACTTGCTGGGCAGTTAAGGATCTAGCATTCCTTCCACAGTTAATAAAATTTTGCATTTTTCTCTCTATTCATATACTTAATTACAGTCAGACTTAGTTAATCAGCATCAATTTTTTTTAATGCTCATTCTTTTATAAAGCTTTTGATTGGAAAATACATATGAAGGTCATGCACTGAGACTTTGTGTATTATTTAGGTTCAAAAACTCTGCTTAGATTTCTCCTGCATGCAGCCCTGCAGATAGAGCAATGTGGATCAGGTGAGGTCTTATTGTACCTATGATGCAACCTTTAAATCACGTCAGAGGCTTTGCTCTTTATAAAAAGTGGTAATCCATTTCTGTCCTCGTTTTTGAATCAAACACTCACTGATGTGAATGGCAGTTCAACATTCAAAGCGGCTCCTCTGTTCTCTGCTCTACCCATTCCCTGAATTTTCATCTGTCTTGCACCAAGGCCCCCAAGAGACATTTCATACAGGCATTTCTATGTTACTTGCAAGTGGGCAAGAAGAAACTGCATTCCATATGGCCATTAGGTAACCCTTTTGCTGCATGTATATTGCATTTCCCAAGGCACTCAGGATTTACAAAAATCCTTGAATGGTATAGTTGGTGCTGATCAAAGAGTCTGTGATTCAAGAATTTATGAAGAAGGATTTTGAGGTTTTCAGTCTGAAATTTTGCAGGGAATACAGTGGCTGGAATAGTGTTTAAAAATCCTAAGGCTTTTACTGGAGTTAGCTGATAGGTAGGAGTGAAATCCCTTTACAGCCTTAAAAGACAATATAATTTGGTGTGCACTTTTGTTAATTTAACAATGAATGCCTGGCACTTGGTTTGCTATGCGTGGATTGGTGAGCTCCTGGGGACCATTCCAGCCTGCTCTCAGTGTGGAATATTAAACAATGTACAAGATTAGAATTTTAGCTAAAAATGAATAGTGAAAGGACATAATGCTGCAACTTTGGCTTTCACCTCAGAACGGATTAATGACCACAGAAGATAAATGTAGAAGGTCAAACCTATCAATTTTAAAACACAGGGCAATTACAGAGCTGCCATTTCTTAAGTTCATGCTTCCTGCTGCTATAAGTCCTGCTTGCGGTGGCTTATGCTGAGTGGTCAATAAGGCTTATGAAGGCACTTTGCATAAGGCTGAATTTTATCAGGGAGGCTTTTCAGCTCTGAATCAGCTACATCTTTGTGTGTATGCTCAATATTCTGATACTGCTAGGATAAATGTGAAGCTGTGCAGGATTTTATCAAAGAAACTACCAAAATGAGGGAAGAAAATCTGAGATCCCTTTTTTTTTGTATGCCCTTACATTTGTAATTTATGGAAGATAGCTTCATCTCTGAGGAACCATCTGTATTTCATTGGGGTGATGTTTTTTACCCAGTTTTATGACACAACTAATCGAAGCACTGGGAGATCAAGTGCCTCACTCAGGGTCAGAGTTCATTTTGGTAGCTCTGTCTCAAGCCTAGATTTCAGCACGACTCGGAGTTTCCGATAACACCCCCCCTGCAAACTCCAGAACTAAAAGCAATATAAATAACTGTGTATGGTGTAACCAGTACGACTTGGTTGTTGTTGTCATTGTTGTTTGACATTCTCTTTTAAAACACTCTGTGGAGAGAGAGTACATGAAGAGTGCCCAGGAAGGGAGTAAGTGAAAGAAAACACTTTGTTCTGTGTTCACAAAGCAGTAACAAGGACTTGTACAAACTACATCCATGTCCAGAGCTTGAATGTTTCAAAGTCTTTTCTACAGAGTGCCTTGTAATCATTATCCTCAGCATCCTGTTTAAGAGAAGCTATTAACTACTTGCAGTACTTTCCTTCTATTTTTCAGTAAGATAATATGAGGCAAAGGCCAAGAGCTAACGTCAGGTTGTGTCCAAAGCACTTTTTTTTTTTTTTAGGAGAGGTCTGTTAGTGGATATTTTTGAAGTGGTAGAAAGGAAGCACCGGGGCAGTGTCCTTCCTGGCTCTGCACAGCTTCCTGCGCGCTTCCCTGCCGAAGCGTTAGTCAGAGCCCTGCAACAATCCGTGCTCAGCCTCCCACGCCATCGCCTGCCTGGCTTTGATTTTCTCAACTTGTACAATCGCCTGGCGAGTCTGGTCTCTGACTTAACAATGAGTGTACAGGTGGCAGAGCAAAGAGCCAGCAGGAATATCTTTGTGATTCAGAGATTGCGAACGATCTCTCTGTGCGCGTCTCTGAATACACCTGCCTTTTAATGCCATAGTAGACGGGGTTGCGTCATGTACCCAGATTACAGTCTACAGGGCTCTTGGACAAACCCATTGTGGTAAAAAAAAAAAAGAATAAAAAAAAATTAGAGCTGACTGCTGACTAAACTCTTTTCACGCGCACTTTTCTCATATCCCTGGTGATGAACTCTCTCCAAACTTCTTCCCACCTGTTTATGGCTTGGCTCTCTAGGCCAGGTACTGTTCCCATTGGCACAAGTGCAAATCCAGTTACCTGATGTAAATTAAAACCTGTTGGGCTGCTCAGGCTTCGCATTGTTGTAGTCATTGTGGAGCCACAATTTGTGAATGGAGTGATGTCTAGCACTGTAATTTCCTGCAAATGATGAAGAAGATGCTGATTTTGCCTGTGGCAACAGCTGCTGAGAAAAGGAAGAGAAAAACCGTGGCAAGAGCAGGAGGAGATAACAAAGGCAATGTGCAGTGAAGAGTCAGTAAAAGAATCATGATTATCTTTGACTATATGTTCACTGATAGAAACAAGGTTTTGCAGGTTTTTTGTTTTCCTGCCTCTTGTGAGTGTGCTTTTTATCACATTTCCTTTTTTAAAACTATAAACAGCCTTTTTCTTCTCCCCTTGCTCTTCTAATAGTACCACTATTAGTAACTTTATCTTGAGAAACAGTGTAGTAATGCAGTTCAATATTTGCTCTCGGCCTTTTTTAAAGTCCTTGAGCTAATTTTGTGTTAAAAACAATTTGTCTCCTCAAAGAGAACCCTGCTGTTCTGATTCCTGTTGTCATTGCAGTGAGAAACTTGTTTTTATCTCCCTATGGCTGAATATATCAAGGAAGGCTGATGCCTCTCAAGAAGCCATCAGGCTTTGATTTTTCTTTAAGAGGATGAAGGGCAGCAGAGTTTGGGGAAGTTGCACCCAGGGGTAATAGAGCTAACCCTCTGCACATTTACAGCTGCTCTTGTGAGGGATTCCACTGCTCTGCACCCTTGGGATAGATTGCAAGGCAAATGTTTAGTGAGAAACCAGATATTGAAGCAAGAGAAATGTTATGAGGACAAAAGGATTCTGCTGTTATCAGAAACACCTGGGTCCTCAGATCAGCCAGGGTCAACAAAGCCACCTACATTCTTTCTGCCACATATACATTCATGTATATGAATATATATGAATGAAATATAATTTAAATAAAAAGACACAGGAGATCATAAGAGACGAGAACTTTTTGCACTTTCTCCATTACCCTGTTATTAACTTGCCTTGCTCTTTGCAAGTCAGGCTGTACTTGTGCACTTCATTGGGAATGACTTTGTAACCATGTTCTGTAGATGACTCTTGAAGTTTTGTGAGAATTCACCATTATGTAACAGGAAACATTAAGAGAAGAGTGGATGTGCTAATGTACTCAATGATTTTAGATTATTAGCATATTTGCTGTGCAGTGGTTAAACCAGATTTGTTGCTTTGCTGCTGCTTTTTTTCTCATTGTTGTTGTTCAATTCCATATTTTCATGTTAGTTTTGATAAAGCCAGAAAACTGCCCACATTGTTTTTGTACTGGAATGGTTTACTGTGTGTTTAGTGTATTCCCAATGTGGCCTAAATGTTTGCAATATTATAATAGCTCTGACATGTTCCCAAATAATATTATCTGGAATTTGATGAGTGACTACTGTTGATGTAATGCAAATGTGACCTATATAAATAAAAAAAGTTTCTTTCATCTCTCTTGGACTAAAGTTTTTTTCTGGTTCATCAGCTTACTTTTGTACTCAGCTGGTGCTTTAATAGCACTTAACACTAAGTCATGAAATGGAGTACATCTCAATGAAGTGAAGTGAATGTCCATTCTGGGCATAAAGTTTTAAATTGTGTACCCCAAGTTTTTGGCAGGACCACTCTATTCCTATTTAATCTATAAAAATGCTTTGCTTTTTTGCACCGTATTGGAGACATATGACTCTGTCAAGTTACATGTGCTGTTATTTTAGAAGAGATCTGTGAATGTTGTGAATGAAAACTTGTGATGCATGGTATCTGTTTTACTGCTTTGTTCATGATTGTGTTACATACACAGTGAATGGCAACTGTCAAGAAATCAAAACTGGATTTTTTGTTGTTATTTATATTCCCTTTTCATTATTTCAAGATAAATTTCTTTGGTACCTCAGGGTTTTGATGGCACATATAACATCTACAGTATATATTTGTCTTTTATTGCACTATTTCATAATTCTAAAGACACTAACACAAAAAAAAACCAACAAACCCACTCTGCAGTACATACATTGACTCTATGACACACATTTAGTGGTGGTAAAATTTTCCCTGTATCCTGCTGAAGAAAAACAGTAGAAAAATAGAGGGGAGGGAATAGGAGGAAATTCACCTGCTTCAGCCCTCTGACTGAAGGCTTTTCATGTATTCCTGTCAGCTGCCTGTGGAAGTCCTTGAGCTGTTTGGTGGTGTACTGTAGGACTTCCTGATATTTTGCAGTTTTAGTTTAGAGACCTCCCTGTTACCTCTTTGGTCAAGCTGTGCTCTGCTTGTGGAGGCCCTGGTGCAAAGGCTTCCTCTGCTGTGAGTTGCTGTCTGCCACTGCTGCTTTAAGCACCACACTGGTTAAAACCCTCTGTGGTCTAGTGGCAGGAGCTGATAGTTTGTGTGATGACACGTAACAGTGTCACTTTGAGAGGAGGTGCGCTGAGGTTGGCCCTTGTAAGAAGGTCACTCAGATGTATTGTGAGCACAGCACCTACCTACAGATTTTCGGAAACAAAAATGGCTTTATAGGGCTTTTCATTTCAGTTGACTCTTTAATTTACTTTACTCTTGTGAGACAGAAAAACCTCTATTTTTTTTCTTTAGTGTTTATGGGTTTCTGCAAAGATGTAATAGTGATATTTTTTACAAAAGGTAATGGTTGTCATGCTTGTAAATCAGAATAATAAATCATGAAGGTTCTTTTCTCATTTTGGTGGGCTATTACTGTCTGAGAGTTGCATTCCCTGTGCACTAAAAAGGACATGTTTCCTGACCACTAAACACCTTTTCCGCTTCATGTAAGTTGACACTTGCTTTTGCAGCACCAGAAAAAGTGAAATCAACCAAAATAAGTCAGGTTTTGTTTTTTAAATGGCCTATGGGGCACAGATAATTTATACATCATCATTATCAGGTTACATAGGAGTTATGTTTCCCTTAGTGGAAACCAATTTCTTAATGCTGGAATAAAATCCCTATTTCCAGCAATACCCAAGACTTTCAATTTTGCTTCTGCTGCCTCAGGAGATCCTTCTTCTAGGAAAACTGATTGCAAGAGACATACATTTTCCATAAGTTTTCTGCTGCCTTGTACTGCTTTCATCCATGCTCCTTAAGCATAAATTAATTTATGGAAGGTTTGCTATTTATTCCTCAGGGGTAAAAGGCTACGCCATAGGTGAGATTCTGCAGCAGGAATCTTGGATACATAGAGGGTTGGATTTAATTACATTATTTCACTCAATAAAATGAAAAGATTACTGTGCAGTTGTGTGAAGACTGAGAGTAAAATTTAATCCCTTTCTGCTACTTGTTTTGCTGTTTCCAGAGCAATTCACCCTCAACCCCCTCTTCCAAGACTAAAGCACAAAAGAGGTGCTTTTTGGGAGGTAATACTAGAAGTGGACTGGAAGTGGGGAAAAAAAGCATTTCAGGAAAAAGAAATTAGTTCACCAAAACTGTATTTTTGGGTTCTTAAACTATTCATGTTCCCATCAGAGCTTGTTCCTTCATGATTCAGAGTCTCCCCTGGCTTAGTGCTGCAGTGAAATCATACTTCTTTGCTTCTGACACTGCAGGCTGTTGCCAGCATAGAAATGATAACGCAAATCCACCAGGGGTGGGCAAACTACTTCAGTAAAAATAGCAACTGCAATGAATCTAGGCCCAAATTTTGAACTCCTCTCCTGCCTTGTTTTTTATTTTTTTTTAAAAAAACCTTACATGATTTCAGTAAGAACCTCCCTGAAATTAATCATGTGGACTCTGCAGTCTTGGCTGTCTTCACTGATCCAGCTGCTGTCCTCAAATCTGACAATTTCCATTGCTTCCCTTGGGTCAGAGGGAGTGAGTACATTTTGGGGTATACCTTTGACCTGAGGAATGCATGGGATGGGAAGACATCAGCCAGCTGAGCCCAGAAGAAAATGTGCCAAAACTGAGACTGCCCTGATAAAATATAGCTTGGAAAGGGGAGCTCTTGGAAGTCAGAGGGAAGGAGTCGCTTTAGGTACAGGGGGAAGGAGAATGAGGAAGGGGATGAAAAAATCTGATTGTATTGGGGAGATCAAATTCAGAATACAAGAAAGCTATTTCAGAAGATTTCCTTTAGCCCTGGAGCATCCAGACCACACTGCCAGATTATCTCAGCCTGAAGTGGGGGTCCTTAGGGTAAGGATGAACAGAACCTTGCACACGTTGTGCAAAAGTGAAATTAAACCACTCTGTGGGGTGTTCTAACTTCTGTCTACCTCTGTGGTGGGAAGTTGTCCCAGACTGTATAGGAGTGGGTGAATGAATATGGCACAACTGATCCCTCATGAACCTCAGTGCAGGGGACAGGCTGAACATTTCCAGGGGAATAGACTCTAACACATCAACAGACCGTGCAGCTCCACTGCCCCTTGTAGGTCAGGATCTTGAGAAATCCTTTCTACTTTTGCTTAGGCCATGTTAGGCATAAAAGATGTGAATTTGCTTTGCTGTTCTCCAGGCACAGCAGTGGAGGTACCTGCTGGTCATGAACAGCAGTGGCCATGTGGCAGACTTCTCCAGACTTGTCCTGGCTCAATCCTGGGCTTACAGAGCCATATGACTTTTGGGATGCAGCTGGCTCATGCCCAGCTTGGTGGAATAAGAGCAGAGGAGCAAGGATCTGTCTCACTATGCCAAAGCATCCCTACGGGTGAAATGTTCTGTGTTCTGTGAAATCACCCTGTTCCTGTGGTTCTCTGTGGAAGTTCAGCTGCAACTGAACTGAGAGAAAATCAGCTTGCAAGAGAGGGCAGCTTGCTTTTGGACACTACTAATCCAGTTAATTAGCACCTCTGAGGAGACAAATGAAAAGATCCAGGAGGAAGGTGAAGGAAATTTGCAGTTAATGGTTGTGTGCTGGTGAGCTTTCCAGAGGGTGGAAGTTTCTCTTTAAGCCACGTACATGCTGCAGAGCAGGCGTGTGGGAAAGGTTACAGTGAATTTGCCCTCACATAAGAATCACTTCAGAGCAAACAACAGTCCCAACATGAGAAAATTATTTCAAGCCCTGAGAAGCTGAAACATTGTTCAAGGACTTGTCAGATCTGTTTTCTGCGTTTCTTTCCCCCCCCGACCCCCGTTTCATTTCTTAGCTTAGGTAATATTTACAGTTTTAAGCGTTTTGTTTATTTGCCACAGTGTTCACTTTAATCAAACTATCACATGCCTTGCTGTGGTCTATATTACATCTTATTAGAGGGTAGCTGTGCAGTGCTCTCCCAGCATAAAATGTGTTGGCCTTTAGAAACTCTGCTTCTTCATGACGCTCGTGTTTAATTGTATGCCAAGTGTGAAAATGAATTTGTTCCGTATAAAAAATAATGGTATATATACAGTGCCATTGATCTCACATTTCAAAATATGGTTAAAGCTATACGGAATAAATCCATAACAAGTACTTCTGGATGCTTTTCCTCTGACTAATGGAAAGTTTGCTTGTGCCTGACAGCACAGGGGGGGGCTGCCAAGATGGTGGTGGGGGAGGAAGGAGGCAGGAGCCCAGGGCAATTCCCATGGGTCTGGCAATAAAAGAAGCCAAACCTCCTCCTTTCTGCCGTGGCAGCCTCCTTCTCAGTGGCATCACCCTCTGTGCTGCCCAGGGAAACTTTACCATGGTGCCACTGTGCCACAGGGACTTTCTGGGCTGCCTGGTGCATGTGCTGGGTTTGTCTAGCTGGTGCCAGGCACATCTCCAGGGGTGCCTTGTCCCTCTCATGTGTCTCTGCAGTCTCAGTGTGCTGAAACTGTGACTGCAATGGGGAGCTAAAAATTCCCACCCAAAACCCCACAAACTGGGAGTAATGGCTCTTCCTGGATCCTCCCTCCTTACTGGCTACTGCCAGGACCAACCATGAGGAGATGGTCACTGGCACAGGCAATTTTCAGGGAGCCTGGGCAGATCTCAAAGGCAGATGTGATGAGGACTTGTTAATGGATCTATTTAATCCAGTCTGAATGATGTTTTGCTCTTAAATAGGTATATACTCACAGGATACTCTCAAGACTCCCTGAATACTGAAAAGGAGAATTAATTTCTTACTGTGAAACTAAAGCCTCACCTCGTTTTATCCACATTTCTCTTCCTTCTTTCATGCCCTAAAACTCAAAATAAGGTTCAGGTGCTCAGCAACCATTTTTCAAGGGATGGAAGGAGGCCAACATGTTTCAGTGCTCTTAACCATGTGTCTGAAATTCATGGATTCTAAGCTTTTAGAAGGGCACTCTGAGGCCAGTTATTTGTACCTGCAGAGGAGGAATTTTGTGTTTTAGCTATAATTCAGCCATTACATCAGGATCTTGGAAGTTAGACTTTTATTCTGCTTGTGGTAATTTCAGAATTAGACCATGGTGATATCTGGATTGTCCTGAAACTGTGCAGCAACATGTGGTGAGGAAAAAACTATGCTGAAAATATGCAATGCAGAAGCTGCCAGGGAATGGGTTTCCTCCCTAACTTCAGCAGAGCTCCTTACCCAGTTTGGATCAATGATGTTGTGATACACAGAAATGTGGATACATTCACTGGTATGGTTCTCCAGACTGGGTTGTGTGATTCTGTATTACCCAAATGAGAAATGCACAACCTACGTAAGACATAACTTGAAATGGGTAATTATCAGTGTATGAGAAGTTCCCATGGAAGTTCATTAACATTAACAATTTCATCAATGGTTTTCAAGGAACCCTATGAATTTGGTGCTAAGATTAATTCTGGATGACCAAAAAGAAAAAAAGATGGGAATGATTAATTATAAACATAGGACATATTCTTTTATTTCAGCTGTATTTAAGGTCATACATTAAGAAAGCTGTTTCATTCTTGGAGAATGGCAGAGGCTGAGTGGTCTGCCTTAAGAAGAAATGAAATTGTACAAGAAGTAGTTTTTCTAGTGTTCATGAATTCTCATGTTGATGTTTGCCTACAAGAGATAAACCACAGTATGTGAATGGTGTTGTAAGACTGGGAAATGAGAGTCTGTGTTACCTCTGTGTGTGGTGGTGCAGTGGTGCTGTAGCAATGTTCTGTCCAGTACTACTATTTTACATTTTTGTACCTGCTTTTCTCACAGATGAAGAAGGGATGCAGCAAAGCACCACTATATATTTCCCATAATATATTTTACTATATATTTGAAGTCATAGTGAAAATTTGAAATCTCAGGGGAAAGAGATTTTGACCATTGGAGATTTCAAACAGATCTTGTGAAGTAGCTGGTCTGATTTTTGGTACAATGAATTTCAGAGTAGTTTGGCCAAGACTATATTTTTTCAAGTGTTTTTTAACAAACTGTGGCTTATGAGACAAGCTTTTTCAATGAAATTGCCTGCTAAAAATCACAAAACGTACTTTAAAAAACCCCACATTTGCTCAGCTGACCTTTGTATAAAAGGGGGAAACATGCTGTCACTATATTTTATTAGAAAGTTCAATAGCAATAAATAGTAGAAATATAGGGAAAAAGTAGATATTTCATGTTTTTCAGAATAGTAGTAGCTGGTGAGAGCCAGAGGATTATATAAGTGACTTGCTAACAATAAGATTTACTCTACATTTGCGTCTTCTTTTATGGAAAACATTTATTGAGTATTAAATTTCCCCCCATCCTAAAAATAGCCTTTTTGGAGAAGTATAGGAATGTGACTGTATGATCATGAGGTTCTATTTCATGTTAAGCAGACCATGGAATGTCTAAGTTATTGTCTTGCATACATATTTTCTAATATTTCATGGCAGTGATTTTTATACTATGAAACTTAAAATATCCTCGACCTTCTCTGTGCATCCAAAGACTTGTGCAGTCTTTCAGCATCAGAAGGTGACATGGTTCTGGCAGAGAAGTGTAGTCAGGTTGAGGATGTGACCCACTACATGCATTTACTTTAGATTAAACAAACAGTTTCTTCTGCGGACACAGGATATACCAGCATGTGTGTAATATATTTGTACTATCCCAGGCTTCCCACTGACACCAATAGAAGTTCTGTGTATGAATGTAGGGGGATCTTATACTTCAGACAACCTCCAGACTTGTACATGTAGAAAATTCAGTGTTTGCAGTCAGATTCACAGTGCCCGTGAATCCTCGTTGAGTTTCTTGGTGTTTGCTGATGTAGAGCAGCAGAAAATTTTGTCTCCCTCTTACTAAGTGCTGTTTATTTAGAAAGTGGTAGCAAAGTTCTGCATATGGATCTGACCAAACAAGTGGTTCAAAAGTCTGCTTGCTTAAGGCATTTGTTACCTTTCTGCTCTTAAATTCAACAGAAGTATCCTAAAGCTGAAGCATAAATTTCCCCCTAATTAGAGACCAGAGAAACAAGATGGGAGACATATGAATTCCCTCTGCATGTGAAAATCTTGACCTAGATTCTATGAAGAAACTCAATTGACCCAGATAGTGTGCTTAACAATCTTTAAAAAGGCCAATAGCATCTTCCTTCATTTATAGATTGCAAGAGATTTTGCAATTGAATTTAATAAAAGAGAAGGCTTGTCAGCATTGTACCCAAGATGGTTTTGTATCATCATGGTACCCAAGGTCGTTCTCCCATCAAGAATGGAGGGAGTTGGAGAGGGACAGAGAGGTTGTGCTGGGAGAGGTGAATGTTGATGGCTTGCCCAGGTGAAGCAGAGAGCTCTTAATGGAACAGCAACCCTAAAAGAAAATGCTGATCCCAGAAGGTCAGGTAAGCCTTTCTTCCTGAGCTTATGCCCACTTGGTGAGATGAGAGCATACATTCACCATCATTGCAGGCATGAAAATAGGCTGTCAGTGTCCAGTGAATGTGTCTGAGGAATTCTCCCATCCTGTTGTGTTCAGGGATCTTCCTTGTCTGTTCCTGAAAAGCAGCAACTTCCTGAGTTGCCTCCCACTTGTGACTTGCCATTTGAGTGCTCCTACTCTGCCTTAAGGCAAAGTTGAAGAGGAAACCTTTAATTCAGAGAAATTGCTAGAAAAGACCGTATGATGTGGTCTCTGTGTGAGCTGCTGTTGTCTCTCTTCCTGTGTCCAATGTTAGAACCAGGGTATACAGGAGCCTTTCTGCATATCTTTAATACAGGATGGTGCATGGGAAGAGTCTGGGCTCCTTATGAAGATATGTGACTAAATACCTTATTTTGTTCTCTAAAATAGTTTGTAAACTTGCACATTGTTTTACCATCCCAGCACATTCATTAGCTATTCCTACAGTTTAGAGTCACTGTGCTGGAGACCAGAACTGTATCTGGCTCCTGGATCCGTTGCTTGTGAATGGAGAATATTAAAGCATATATCAAAGCAAAGCAACATTTAATTTACAACTATTAGAATTAGTCAGCTTGGAGCTTAAACCTGCATAATGTGCTATTACAACTGGAACTCAGTGGAAATGGACATGGGATCATTTATTTACTAATTAGCTGTTGTCATGGAGTATACCTTGCCAACTATACATTGCCACATCACCATTCTTGAAAGTCACACAGCATGTGAAAGTGTTCTGTGTTAAGAAACACAACAACATTATTTCCAAACCTGCTAAACTGGCATTATATTCCCTACATTATTATATTTGGCTACTGTTTAGGGATGGAAGAATCAGAAACCTATAATTTAAAACCTTGTAGAATACCATGGTATGAAAACTTTTAGCTCATTTAAAGGTTTTATTCCATTTTGGAAAGTGTTAGACAAAGAGAAAATGTTTTTTTCCTCTCAGAACTATTTTGACTAAAACAGTATCCAAAGTAAAAAAGTTTAATAGCTTCTGGGAACCCCCAAATTTTTGCTGTCTTCCTCCCTACTTTTATAAAGTCATCTGGTTATTTGTACAAACAGCAAAAAACCCAGTTGCAGAGGACCCCATAATACTACACAGAAATATGGCTTAGGTGGTATACACAGTCTTTTGCAGAATCAAGTCTTCAGTTCATCCTCCAACTAAAAATTATAGGGGTGCATTCAGTGATTAGTAGTATCAGATATAAGAGCTGACATCAGCCTTTGGCCATTCCTTACACAGGGATATTCATAGCAAATGACAGTTTGATTCTACATTATGCTGCTCACATGCATTTGAAGGCTCTGCTTTTCAAAAAGTGCTGAATCTTCTACCATTGTTGGAAAATATGGAGTTGAGTTTTTGGAAAAGTTACTTTGATTGTGCCACCTCACTCACCAAGACCCACACTTAATGTGGAATGAGTCACGTTTCTTTTGGTGGGCTTATTTGAAGTAATTCTTCCACTCATCTTTCTTCTCTCAAAACCTCAGCTGGAGAGTTGTGACTATTTTGGGTACTGGATGCCAAAAAAGATCTAAAAAAGTTGAGAAGGATCCAGACTAGGCTAGGAAGTCTGAGATATGGGAAAGACTGGAAAAACTGAGTTTATCTCGAAAATGAGACTTGGGAGTACAATGACAGTATTCAAACACATAAAAGGTAGAAAGAAAGGAGAAGGATAAACTGTACATTTAAGTGATTTAAAGTGATTAAAACACTGATTAATTAAGAGTGATCTAAAAGATATATTCAGAGTAACTTCCCAGTTGCAAAGATAACTAAAGTCTTAAAGATATCATTGAGGAAGGCTGCAGTATTGCTGTACTGAGATGTTTAAACATCAGGGTTAGCTGAACTGAAATTGATTCTAGCTTGTGTTGAGAAGACTTTTTTTGATATTACTTCAAATAGCCTTTTGACACCTCTTCCAGCCTATTTCCTATCATGCTGTAATTTTATTTGTTGAAAGAAGAAATCATGGCAGAACATGGTCTTTCATTCCCCGGCACAAATGTTCAAGTATTGCTTTGTTTTTGCTGAATGTGTTATTTCAATAAAAGTTGGACCCTAAAAGCCAAAGAATTTAGTATACACTATGTAATAGCTCACAGTTGGTCCATAGTTGTGTGCTGTGGTGCTGTAAGGAGCTGAGTTGGAGTGTGACTGAGCTGGATATCCCTCTTCAGGAAAGGGGACTGTGGGAGAGGAAGAAAGAAAGGGACAACCAGGAGAAGCGACTTGTCAGTCTCATTTAAACAGCAACAATGATGAGAGGGAGAGGGTGTCCAGAGAGGCTGAAGGAAGGGTACTAAAAGCATGAGATATCAGAGAGTGGAAAAGTCCTCAGAGTTCAAAAGAGAGTGGAGAAGAGGCTCTGAGGAGAGATGGTGGTTAAAGAAAAAGTAGGTATGTATTTTTTCTGTGCGTGCAAACCTAACAGGATAGAAATTTGTATTATGTAAGTTTCTCTGGGCATTATCCACATCTCTCCCAGCAAGACTGCCCTTCCCCTCCAGCCACGCCTTCTCACTAACCTTTATGTATTTCATATGCTGGACTGTTCAATGTCCCAGCTTCAGGAGGTGTGAAAAACATCATGCTTCAAGTTAGGATGTATTTTAGCACACAAGAAGAGAGCTTGCCTCTTAGGTTCTTTTATATAAAATGGGTTCTGCTGATGTTTCTTCCAGCTGTGATTCAAGAGAAATCATAAGCCTGTTGTGCACTGTTGTGGTTTAAACCAAGCTAGCAACTAAGTACCACATAGCCACTTGTTCACTCCCTGCCCCTTCTTTGTGGATAGGGTGGAGAATTGGGGGAAAAAAAAATAAAAATATCACTAAGACGCATGTGTTGAGATAAAAAACAGTTTCTTACCATCTGCTGACTGATGTTCAGCCCGTCCCCAGCCACAGATCACCCCCCTGCCCCAGCCAACACCCCCAAGTTCATACACTGAGCATGATGCTCTGTGGTATGGAATATCCCTTTGGCCAGTTCAGGTCAGCTGTCCTGGCTGTTCTCTCTCCTGGCTTCTTGTGCACCTGCTCACTGGCAGAGCACGGGAAACTGGAAAGTCTTTGACTTAGAGTAAGCACTGCTTAGCAACAACCAAAACATCAGTGTGTTATTAACATTATTCTCAACCTGAATCCAAAAAGCGCAGAACTGTACCAGCTACTAAGAATAAAATTGACTCAATCCCAGCTGAAACCAGGAGGTGAACACACGGACAGAAATCATATGTGCCTAGTGCAAGATATCAAACTAGTCTAATTCAGTGCTTTTAGGTTGAGGAGAGTGGCAGGATGACAGACATGCTCTCTTCTTTCTCCACCCATGTTGCGTCCATGTGTGTCCCTGTTGCTGACCTGTCAACCCCATCCCACACTGCCTATTTTCCTGATGGTGGAGGGAGGGATGTAAGGCAGCTAACTTGTCAGTACAGAGGATTTAATGCTTGCCTTAGTTTGCTAAGGCAAAAGGAAGGGGCACTGTACTACACCCCTTTGTGGGTTTAGCCCCAGATACCTAACTGTAAATAGCCCACTAACTTCACAGTGCTATGGCTACACATGAGGTACTCTTTTGCTGAGTTGGTAAATTATCTATATGATATGGACATGTTTCCCCTTGCTTCCTTGGCATGATTCTTCCTATTTGTGAATAATTACTCATATTAAAAAGTTATTTTCTATCTTTTGTTGTTTTGAGCATTAATTAAATTGTAATAAATGTATTCATCTTAAAAATGCAAACCAAGGAGCTCAGCATTTTGGTACATGTAATTTTTCCTCATCTCAAATTCTGTGAAGTGCTCTAAATATTAATAGATAATTAAAATGAGCATGAAATGATCCCACATCCTACTTTTTGACTCCCAAAATAAAAAGTATTAACTTGAAAGTAATATTGTATTATCATGGTAAAAGGGATTATATTGGGTGCTCCAAGGGGGTATAAGTAGCACTGGGGCAGAAACATCTCCTAACTGTGAGGGTTATTATTAGAATAATTAAACCTACTAACTAACTCTGTAAAGGTAGATCAAACAAAACCCAGTGTGTATCATGTACCCCAAAATACACATCTAATAAAAGAATAAAGTGCCCTAGAAATAAAATTTGGAGCAACGATCATTTGACAATTTCAGTGAAAACTAACCCAAAAGTTGACAACTGATTTACTGACAACCAGACACATTGTGAAACCTTTTAAATCCACATCCTGTTCAAGGTATTGTGGAAGATGATACTTGGAATACACCAAAGCTATGTGCCTTTAAGCGGGCCCTGGTGTAGCACTATTAATAGGCTTTTTGTTGTGCTACTTCTGGTTTAATTTGTTCTTTACTTTATTAAAATCCTTTAAAATATAAGCTTTATTAATCTCCATTTATAACAGACACCCGAGTGTATGCCAGGCTATTCCTGGAAGACTGAAGGGCAGGGTAAATAGAAAAAGTAATTTATGAGACAAGTAATTATTCTAGGGGTTTTGTTATTGTTTGGGATTTTTTTTTTTTGTATGGTTGGCTCTAAAGGATTATCATAATGAATTTTATTTTAAGAAGACATATGTTAATGTCATTGCTTACAAGTACATTAAGGTAATATGCTCTTAGTTATAGGGTCTTGCTGACACTGATAAAAGAAAAACCCACCAACATTTTTCCCCTTTATTAGCATTTTTTTTATTTTAAACAAGGAATTTAGGCCCATTGAGAACACAGGACTCTACAAAGAATCTGTTCAGGTAAGCGGGACCTAATAATGGTTAATAATCTTGGTTAATAATTGGGACCTAATCTTGCTGTCTTTTATGCTTGAAGTTTTGCACCCAAGGCTTCAGTTGCAAAGTAGTGTCATTGCATCAAAAGGCCTACCAGAACCTTGAGAATGAGGAGATTTGTGAAGTACTGAAAACAAACTCTTTATAGATTTTCAAGTTTCACAGTGCCTATCCACTGCAGCATGTGGAGAAGTATTTGAAGGGAAAATTAACTGGTCCTTTAACGAGATTAGTTTTTACCACTGATAATCCCACTGGAAAGAATGGGCCTGATTTCCTTAAACTGGGTATTTTCTGCTTTTTTCCTTTTAATTGTGTTTTCTGATAAACAGGCAGCATTAGTGTCCAAAGAGCCCACATGACTAAACTGTGCATAGTTTGCTGGCATTTTTATCTCCATCTGATTTAGACTGTGTACCATATGCGAGATTCAGAGAGAAAAATTCCCCTCTCTCCATGAGAAGCCATGACATGTGGCACTCATTTAGACAAAGAATTCATGCAGAGACGTGGAGAGGTCTTTTTGATTTTTCATTTCTGTTATGAAATATGCCATTTTTGTTAAGCAATTTCATACTCAGAGAATCTCCTTCTTGTTTGACTAACCATAGTATTTTCCAAAGTGAAGACATCTTTCCTCAGAGTATGTGAATAAAGGAGACATTCATGTCTGAATGAGGTGTAAGGAACACGGGACAAATGTATTTTATTCAGTGAAGAAATTAAAAAAAATTATATTCCATTCTGCAAAAATGACCCACCCTATCAGGTATTAAGTGTGAAATTATTTTTCCTCTCTCCCATTTTTTTCTACTCCACCCCATGAAACTTCTAGTTCCAGACCATTAAAAGAAGAGTTCATGCTTGATGGGAATCCAGAGGAAAAAAAAAAGGGGAAAAATGGAATACTAAGGAGATCACAAACATAACCCTCTTATGAACATGAACACAAAAGGAAACTTCTGCTCCGTAACTGAGTCTTTTATGTTACTCCTTAGTCAGAATAAATTGTGATTTATTTAAAACTATATTTTATAAATTGAAGAAAGACCTTAAGCAAATCTTTATTAGACTGGCATAGTTGCTCAGCTCATTAAGAGCTATACCAAAAATAACAGAGGACAACCTCATCACAGAGTAATGAAATCCAATTGAAACTGTTACTTTTGGCATTTCACCTAATCTCTTATGCATACATGTGATGTCAAAGTTTCTGGATTTGAGAAAAAATGGATATTTTTTTTTTTACCTTTTTGGGAGCAGCCTCTATGTTTTAATACACATGTTTATGCATAGTGTCTTGAAGTCTTTCCGATGTAATTTTAGGAACAAGCACTGCAATTGAGTTACTAATCGCAAAAGCATGAAGCTGGATTTCGCAATGTTACGTATTTAGGAAAAGACTGTCCTTTAGATTAAAAACCTGCTGACGCTTTTTCTTTTCCCAGATGAGAGCCTATGTCTTGGAGTCTCCATGACTGGGTACCAATGGGTCTCTTGATGTGGGAGGAGAGCTCTCCAGCTGTGGGGGTGCTGGGGGCACCTGGCACTGGGTTTGGGGCTGCACCGCTGGACTTCGCTCCCATCCACTCCCACAGGTGTTTGACAACTGGCAGGTGTTATCTGCTTCTCAGATGGTGGCTCCCCATCCTGTGCACCTGACTGACCTCAAATATGATGTTTCAAGGCAGTGTTTCAAGGAGAGGGGGCTGGGCCATCTCCTGCCACAATCCCCCTGCTTGTTCCTGCTGGTGTTCAAGTGGAAGCCACAGCTGTGCAATGTGGGAAGGTGCTCACACAGCTCTCTGCATTGTTCCAGTGGGAAAATGAAATGAGTTGTTTTTTGTTTTTTTTTTCCTCTCCTTGCTCCATCTTTGAAACCTTGGTGTAAGGACTTCAGTATTCTGCTTGATTCTGTATATAGTTATATATTTTTACTGCAAAAGCAATCCTGGAAATGACAATCTTATCCCTTTATAATTGTTTATTCTTTTTAAAAAGAAAAGAAAAGAAGGACACAGCAAAAGAAAAGACTTTTCACAGTCCTGCTTAAGTATTAACATAGATGACATAGATGTGAAGTTGATAAATCCTATGTTAGCTGTCCTGGAGAAGTGGTTATAGCCACAGGAAAATCAGATGCCTGCCTTCTCCCTAAATAATGGGAGCTAGGCACTGAGATCCTTGGCTTGGTCCAGAGGAAAGTCCTGAGATCTTGCAAAAGTGAGCTTCATGCATGGTTCTGACTTTGGCTGCTCATTCCCTCAAACTTCTCACTGTTGTCAGCGGTGCTGGGCCAGCTCTGCGCTGCACATTTCTGGCACTGGGGAGACAAGTGTGGCTGCAAACCACAGGGACAGCTCTAGTGCCAGAACAACTGAGACACAAAGTGTTTGGCCTCTTCGAGTTTTGGATCATGTTGACAGACCCACAAATGGGCCTAATGGGATGTGTTGAAGATATGCAGAAGTCCAAGTCTATACTGTTCTTAGTCTGGGATGTGTTTTTCTCTTTGGCCTTACAGAATTTTTTTTCTCTATGTGTAATGTAGAATGTGATCCTAAACTGAGAATAGACCTTCCAGTGATGAGGCCTAAGGACGTGTTAGTTTAGTTTTCTGCTATAATAATGAGTTGTCACGGACAAGTTTTGTAAGAATGTACCATTGTCTCAAGACTACTAAATGATGAGGTTTCATGAAGCTGGTTGTTTATGCGTACCCAGGAAACACTGCATAATCTACAGATTCTACTTAAAAGAAGGAGATTATGTTTTTGAAAACTACTTTGATCTCAATTTTGCAACTTCACTATCAAGCCTTAAGTGAGCCACAGTATATAGTGAACTTCTATGTAAAATATGTGATAAGGACTTGTCTTATTTTCTATCTTAAAGAGAATGAGCTGGACCCTCTCCTGTAGTTTCTCAGACAGGCTTTAGAAATTGCGTAAGTGATAGAAAGAGTGTTTATCTAGTATTTTATTTTAAAATACCAGGCTAAGTCTGAGACAAAGTTAGGTCTTCCCAGTTTTCTTCCACTCACTTACTAGAGCCATGTTCTTAAGAAGCTGGGAATTAAGCAACAAGAAAAATTCTGAAAAACTGAAATAGCACCCGATTGTTGGCTAGCACAGAGAGGGAAGATTGTATGGTGGGTCAGGGCAGATTTGGGCCAGGGCCCAGTGGAGTTCTAAGTAGCAAAGCTTTGTTGATGCCTTCAGTCTTGTAGAGGTGCATCTGAACAGCCTCAGCACATGTGTACTTTTAATTGGTAGAATATATGCCAAGTGTCCAAATTAGGGGATTTGGCATGAGGGAGATTTAAAGAGAAAGCAGTACAGATAGTACTGTGGTCTGTCAAAGGGCTGGTGAGCCAATAATTTCTGTTCATGAATTGAGATTTGGCTTTGCGGGACCAAATATCCAACCTGCAGCCTGGCCTTCTTTCTCTGGTCCATCAGAGGTGGAGCTGGAGCACTCCTGAGGCTGATACTCTTTGCTGGTGTTGTCCTCACTGTTGTTCATCCCTTCTCCATCAGACACACATGACAGGGAGCATGACCATGAACCTTTAGCCCTGCTCTCATGAGACAGGTGTGCTTGCATAGGTGTAGCCAGCACATCACCCAGGCAGGTGTCAAATGATGCCATGTGTCTGGACGTGTGCCCATTGAGTAGCAGGGAGAGCATGGCATGCTGAAAGTAAAATGCATCTGTTCCTCCCCTATACTCCACTGCTCATACTGACTCTACATCTCCCTTCTGCATGCACTAGGAGCTGCAGTGACTCAACTGGTTCATCACAGCCAAAAATTCAGTGCACTGATGGAAGTCCTGGTGGCTCTCCTGGCAACCAGCGTTTGCTCAGATATGTGACCATGGCTGAACTGTCTGCCTTCCCTGCCTTTGCAATAGCAGAGCAAGGCACTGCAAGAAGACTTAGTGTTTTAGTTTCTCCTTCTAATCCCGGTCAGAAAAAGACAAAATATGCTATTTTTTTTTATTTTTGAAGAAACCCACAGCTATCTCTTTTTTTCTTTGTATAGTCAGAAAAATTAGGATTGGGCCTTTGGATCAAGATTTATGTTGTTTCTTAGTTTATTTGCCAGGTTCTACTTTAGAAGCAGTAAAATGACACTGTAATTCTGGTGACCTATTCAGTAGATACTTGCAGGAAAAAAAATCTGTGTTTAAATAAAGTGAAGGTTATGACACAGGCTGAAAAAGTCAGGAAATCCACACTTAAGGCTGACACTAATGCTCATGTGGAAAATAAAAGACACAGTGACTCAAATTCAGCAGGGAATGCCAACCATAACTCTGAATTTCCAGGCTTTGTGTCAGGTTCTGTCAATATAATGTTATTTAAGTGGAGTTTTATGCCTGTGAATTCACTTGTGTTTTAATGGCAGGATTATTTTAAGAGGAACAATAATAGAAAAAAAAAAATAATGTTAGGAAAAGTTGCTTGTAAAATGTCTGTTCTTACACATGACAGGCTAGAATGGATAATCTTGTACCAAAGCCCTGTGTAGGCACCAGAGTAGAACTGGCTTCCATTCCTGGCCTTGACAGACATTTCCTGGGTGTCCTTAGTAATTTAGTTCACCTGTGCCCCATTTTCTCCATCTGCAAAATATAAGGACTATTACTGACCTCCTTCCTGATGCACTTTATAAACCTGCTGAAGGAAAGTGCCGTATCCCACCTAGAGCTGAGCAGAGCGGCACTGTCTGTGCGTGGGAACACAGCATACCTCACACCTCTGGTGAGATATATTTCATCCATCTCCTCATGCCACGTGCATCTGCACTGCATTCTGAGGCCACTGAAGGACCCCTGGCTTGGGCAGGGTTCCCACCTGGAGGTCACTGGCCAGAGCCAGCTGCAGCCTGTAATTCATCACTCGTGCCATCAGCCAGCAGGTCACAACCCACCAGCAGACCCAGCACCTGCATGGGCTCTGAGGACAGTGATGGAGGCAGACAGCACAGCAGTTAGAGGGTTTTTCCTTTCTCCAGCTGTTCTTGCAAAGGGCCTCCTCTCCTCTTTTCCTTTTCCTTTTGATTTCATCATCTCCTCTTTTACGCTTCCACTGAGTCTTGTGTCTCTCACATGTGAGGCCTAGAAAAATTCATATTTCTGCCACTTTCAGATGAAATAATGGAAATCAAAATTTACTCAGTGTGTAACAGAAATCCTGTGTGTTAGAAATTCAACTTTAAGAATTTAGTGTGGGGAAATGAACCTGTTTGATGGCAACAGCTAAGAAATTGCCCACGTACTCTTGCTTATGTTGGCACTCCATCACTCTTTTTCAATGCCAAGGAAATTTGATAGGAGAACAAAGTCACAGTGTGCTATCTGATCACAGCAATTTCTAGGAAGATCCACTTTAATAGGCAACAGGAAATTGGGCACCTTTGAAAATAAATCCCTCTATGATACACTAGGAATTGAGTGGAGAGACTCTTATTAGCGGTGAAAGTTAGATCAGAGAAGGCACAAGGCAGGAGAAGCAGAACAATCTTGGCATCACAGTACAAGTAAAAGAATTAAAGAGATGCAGTGGAGCCACCAATCCCCACTTTGCATACTAAGGCTGCTATAAGAGAAACACCTGTAAGGATGACGTAACAATGACTCCCACAGGAAAAGAAGGATGGTAAATAATATTTGTTAAGCTGTTGCTTTGGAGGTTTTCACAAGCACTTACAGAATTGTTATGAGAAAAACCAGCCAAAATTCAAACGTGCAGCAAAACTGCCTTTTGTAACAGTGTGAAGCAGCTGTCCATAATCAAGTAGTAACAGTCCTGCTCTTTACAGCTTGGCAAAGTTTCTGCTCATCAATAAGCTGAGCAAACAAGCTCCTCTTTATGTACTGCATATAGCTGCATAAGGACTTTCCCCTAGGAATTTCTTTGGGGTGATTTGCTTTTCCTAAGCATGTTAAAATTAAGAGGGAAGAGGATATAGGAAGGCAGAGGCCAACAGTGTAAAACAAGAGCAATTGTAGAAATTGGTGATATAGCCTATGAAGGGAATTAGACTTGGGAATAAGTTAACAATGGGAAAGGTAAATCTGGTTCCTCCATACTGCTTGTCTGTTGTCTCGATGTGAATTCACCTGAAACATATTTTTGCCTAAGCAACCATTTGCTTTCTCCCTTATGAAACGCACCTGGGGAACTCCTGGTTCCTGGGGAGGGAGTATAAAAATGAGTCATGGTCTCCTACTGAGAAATGGGGGAGAGGGAGCTCTCTGTGTTCAAGGACAATATAGGATAGGATATTGAGTAATGAGGTAGGGAAAGCTCTGTAATGAGAAAGAGCTGTCAAGGAAGCACAGAACCCAGGGAAATTGTTTTATGAAGAGGGAGCAATCACAAAGTTGTTAGACTGAGATGTTGTTACAGCTCTCCCTAGAATTTCATGCTTTGGGGAAATAAGAATATGTTTGGAGAGAGTGGTGCTATGTCAAGTCAACAAGAATTATAGAGAGAGAAATATAAGTTATAGTTTCCATCCTTTCAGCTATTAGATTCACTTTAATGTGATACTGCATTCTCCAGTGCTCAACTAAATATAGGGGGATTTGGTTTATATTAAAGGCCCAAGTTGGCTTTTGGTGGCATAAATCTTTGGTGGAGTAGCAAATATCTTGTTGAATCCTGCTCTACATAAAAGTCTTTAATAAAACCTCACAAAGCTTTTCTGTTGCCTTTTTTTTTTTTTTTTTTTTTTTTTTTTTTTTTTATTGCTTTACCTGAACTACTGAATCTGAGACAGATGCATCCCAAGAGACTAGTGACAAGATAAGTTCTCTGCAATTTTCATGGCTAAAGTGTTTCAAGTAAGAAGACTGTGCCCCTTTTGTGAGGCTGCACAACTCCCAGCAATTTTGATGGGAATTTAATGTATATATGTACACACACTCTAAGTGCATCTGGCTTCTGTGGATTAGATATGAAAAATTACTTCTGTTGTATTGCTGTGACATAGATGTTTGAATTTATTAAAGCTGTGGACAGCAGTTTTTCCCATTCCCTTGCTCTGGTACATCGCAATTATGACTCTTTGGGGTTTTTTGCTTGATTGAGACTTTTCTGAAGTATCAGAGACATTTTCTGGATAAACCAGAATACTGGAATAGCCAGTATACCAGGATACAGTAATTGTATAAGATTGTATGAGAACTCTATGCCATTTCCATTTATATAACCATACAATGTTAAGGGTTGGAAGGGACCTAAAGATCATCTACTCCCAGCTCACCCTGCCATGGGCAGGGACACATTCCTTTAGACCAGATTGCTCAAAGCCTTTTCCAGCCTGGCCTTGAACACTGCCAGGGCTGGGGCATCCACAGCCTCTCTGAACACCCTGTTCCAGTGGACTGTAACCCTCACAGTCAAAACTTTTCTCCTAATATCTAATGTGAATTTCCCCTCTTTCAGTTTTCACCCATTGCTCCTTGTCCTGTCACTACAGTTGCTGATGAAGGGTCCCTCTCCAGCTTCCCAGTAGGCCTTCTTCAGGTACTGGAAGGCTGCTGTGAGGTCTCCATGTAACCTTCTCTTCTCCAGGCTGAGCAGGCCCAAATTTCTTAGCTTGTCATCATAGAGGAGGTGCTCCAGTCCTATTATCAGCTTTGTGGCCCTCCTCTGGGGTGCCTCTATTCCTTTATAGAGGAATCAGTGCCTCTTTAAGTGTATCAGATAGCTTCTCTAACACTGATGCTTGTGAGCTCCACATGGCCTGAAACATCCTGTGCATTAATATGCGACAATTTGGATTAGACATCTAAAACCTGGCCAGGTGGTTTTGCACTCGGAAGTCTGCAATCTTGAGCCTTTTCCTTGCTCTCTGGCCCCAGATGGGCTCAGCCCCTGGAGTATGCCAGAGAAAACTTAGTAACACATAAAGTGATGTTGCCTCGTGAATATCAATTACATCAAAATGAAGTTTACATGGAGTGTGCTGTATATCCTGTCTACAGAGACTTTTTTTTTGTAGTCAGTAGGAAGGCATCTTCTCTCCCATGAGACGAACATCCCCTGCCAGACAATGAGAAGCAGCCTCTCACCTTCCCCTCCAGTTGGAGAAAGGAAGCAGAAAGGTTGCCAGCTAGAGTAGGGGCGGATAAACATGCCACAATACTTTGACCTCAATGATCAAAAACCCAAGAAACCCCAAACAAATAAAAAACCCCAAACAAAACCCAACCAACCAACCAAAAAAAAAAAAAAAAAAAGAAGAAGAAAAAGGAAAAAAAAAAAGTTGTTATATCTTTTGTGTTTAATCTCATGGTTTTACAAGATGGAGTTGATTTCATTGTCAACATCCTGACTTCCAAATGCCCCTTCACCCTACATGTCAGCTATATTTTCAGTTTAACTGAAGTGCTGAATAAAAAATAAAAGGAATGGGACATCAGCAGCATAATTGTTTTTGTGATAAAAACCTTCTTTTCAACCTTTAATCAGGGTGGAAGAGTTTTTTGAAAAGCTGGTAATCAATCTTTATTCTGTACCTCTTTTTACCTACCAGGCTGTGTTACTGGTGAGTATTACTCTTCCTCCATTTGGAAGAATAATGCAGTTAAGGATGTGAAGTCAGTGTTACGAAAAGAAATAGAACATGGATGGAGAGAGTTAAATTTCATGTGCTTATGTTTGCATCCAGTTTGCACTATGTTGACCACAAGGATGTTCTATGTCTCACTGAGAGAGAAAAAGGGTTTATATTAATCCTTGAAATATTTTGTATTTTTGGATCTGGAGTCTGGCTTTTCCCATTCCATCATGTTATAGAGGTAGAAGCAAGATGGAATATGAATATGGAACTGGATCCAGACATCCTTCACATTTGGTTTGGGCCAACAGTTAGGTCTAAACTTCCTCCAGGTGCATCCTATCCTAAATTAATTTACTTCTTATTTTCCTGGAGTAAATACACTTTGCCCCAGGCTTTTGGAGTTAACAGGATTTTGTGTCTATTTATTAGCACAATTAGAGCATGCTTGTTTGATAGTTCATTATTTCTTTCCAATAAAAATCTCAATGTCCCACAATAGTACATAAACCAGGCAGGCTGTCCCTCTTTAAAGTTCATATTGTGAGACATAAAAAATATCACTGTAGCAGTAGAATGTGGTGGTGGTATCCAAAAGTGGAAGTTTATAGCTCAATAATGCACATGTATTGGGTGACCAGGTGATTTCTGGTGTTTCTTCATTTCCTCTCCAAACACAGTTGTTTTATTGTCATAATTAGGAGTACAAGGAAATGCTATTGTGTGTTTTGGAAGAGTATTAACTCCATATTAGGAGTTAATCTATTTCTGCTCAGCATCACAGAGAATACTCAGCAGGTTTTGTTTACTTCAGTTGTCTTCATACAGCACAATTCAGTCTCTTGCACTGCTGTTAATGGGCTTTCTTTTGTCCTCAATATAGGGTCCTTTAACTGAATTCTTAAGAGGGGAGCTCTGGTGAAGAAAAGGTCAATGAAAGTTAAAGCAAACCTCTGTGGCTAACCTTTAATACAACTAGGATATAATACAACTAGGGTACTGAAAGTGTTAAAAAAGGAGTATGTGAGCAAGGTACCCTGATCCAAGCAATGAGTTATTTTATGTGGAATTTACTTTAGCTAATTGTAAGCAGGTGCATTTGAACCACCAGATGCCAACCTGCCAAAATGTGTCCTGGGTCTAACAGTTGGCCAGATCCTAATGCCTGGTGAGGTCTGCTTGTTGTGGGTGAGCTGGAGCCTTGCTGAGCTGCTGCTCAGGGTGTCTCTGTTGGACCAGGACAGGTCTTAGAGACACCCACAACCACTGCCAGCCTGCTTGGGGCTGCAGCAGAAACACTCAGGTGTTCTTTCCTCTCCTTGGAGTACAGCTGCTGTTTGATACCCACAGGTGCCAAAGCGGTGTTAGGATTCATTCTCCATCAGCAGAGATGGTTGTTTGCAGTGGGTTTATTCCGTGTGTGACCTTTTGCTCCAGCAGCACTGCTCTAGAGCAGCTCCTGAAGTGCAGAACCAAAGCTGTGCAGTAAAATGTGTTGTCTTCAAGCTCTCTCAGCTCAAGTGAGCCTCACTGTGTCACACAGACCTCTTCAGCATACGGAAGACTGGCTGAAAAATAATCTGGGCTACCTAAAAATATAGAGTCACAACATTTGTTTTATTGGTAGTAAGTTCACAGAAGCATAACGTGGTTTGTGAATGCTGAGCTCACTTGGACATGTTGGACTGGCTGCCCTTGATTCACAGCCCTGTTGATAATGTCCAGCAAATCTGAGGGCTGTGTCCTTACTGTGTATAAATTCCATTTCATGACAGCAATAATATGTTCTAGGCAATGCATTTCAGGTTATAATTATACATCTTGTGTAGTTATATTTACTCCACCTTAGTTGTGTGAAAAAAGATAAAATTGTACTGCTGTACCACTGGCAAAACTGGGAGAATTTCCTGGTTTCCATGAGCTTAAATAAAAAAAAAAATGGGAAGGTAAGTGGGTAAGTTGCCCTCTATCCCCACCTCCTGCCCTTTTCTTTTCTTTTTTTTTTTTTTTTTTTTTTCATATTTCAGTGAGATCCTGATAAAATAAGGATGGGATGTAAAATAAGTTCAGATTTCAAGGCAGGGCCTGTGCCAGTATGTCCAAGCTTTTTCAGCTAACTGGCCACTGTCAAACCTCAAATTCTTCTGTGGACCACTGTCTGCCCTTGCCATTAAACTTTAATTTGAGGACTGTACTGTAGAGATGAACTTTGATAGAAGTCTGAAGACTGTGACCTCAGAGGCCATCAGCTCTCTGTGGACTGTGATTTCACAGGAGCACAAGAACAAAGACTTCAAAGTGATGAACATGGAAGGACAGCACCAACCATAACTGTATTATGTCTTACATGTTTGATCACTTCTTAAAAGTGTTTAATTTTGAAGAGTCCACAGTCTCCTCATGTGTTTACTCTGGATCTTCACCATTCATACTCTTAGAAAGCCTTTGTTAATATAAAATCTAAGTCTTTCTAATCTTTCTTTTAACGTAGTCCTAAACACCAAGGGCATAGAAAACATGTACTTCATATTTGCAACTTTTGTATAGGTCTTCTTTTAAGACCATTAGCATGTCCCCTTTGTCCTCTTTTAAGTAATCAAATCATCCAGTTTTTCCTCTAAGGCACATTTTATAAGCTTTTAATATGCAGTTCTCCTGTCAATAGTGCTCAATACTTTTACTCAGCTACAGTAGCTGAGGTCTCTCAAACTCTGAAAGATGAAGAAAGAGACTTTAGTCTCCTGTGGACTGTTTATCTTCTTTTGCAGGCTATTCCAGTGTGTCATTTGAAACACTGCATCATTCACCCTGTGATCCACTACATAACCTCTGGTTCTTTTCTGTCTAAATACTTCCCTAGCTGTTGATGCAGCAGTTTATTCCTGTAAAGAGGCAATAAATAGTCCTCTGCCCCGTGGAAAGTATGCCTGTCTGACTGATAAAATGAATGTAGGAGGATTACAGTCTCTTTTATATCCTCTAGTGCATTTAGAGTTTGTCTTTTTTGGTGTCCTCTTCAAATTTGATTAATAAGTTGGTTTTCATATTTTATAAATACTTTTTCTTTTATGGACTATTAGTGAAAATACTGAGAAATACTAGATATAGGAACAGTCCTTTAGCCATTGGCTGTTCCCTCCCAAGAAGAGAATTTTATTTCTCTTTCACCTAGTCTGTGCTTCCATAATTTTCTCCAGAGCGCATCGTGTCACACAGTCTGGCACATTTCTAAAGATGAGCTATATTACAACTATGACTTCTTTATCCACAAGTCCTGTTATGTGGTTGTAGGAATTACTTTGGTTTTGCACAGTTTGTTCTGGCAAATGTAAACTGGCTTATGCTTATCACATTGTTTATTTTCTAGGTATTTACAGATGGTTTGTTGATTATTTGTTGAAGCATTTCTCTGGCATCCTGGGGTTGTAGTGTAAAAATTTCCCCTTTCCTCTTCTGCCTCTTTTTTAAAGATAGACACCATTGTCCTTCCCAGTCTTTCATCTCCCCTCAGAGACATTTTCCCTATAATATCTGTCAGCAGTTCCAAGATTTAATTAGTCAATTTGTGATGTATTTAAAAAAAAATTATGTATTTTACAATCTTATGTGGTCTATAATCCGAGTGTATTAGCTCCAGCCATTTCAACATGGAAATTATCCGAATTCTTGTTAACCTCTTGTTTTATTTGAAGTTCATGTCTCATTTCATTGTAGGAATCTGTAGTATGATTTTTGTGCGGAGGAAAAATGAAAATTAAACTATGGCTATTTCAGTAGAATATTTGTAGATCCATAAGAAAAGAGCTATTGCCATGTAAGCATATTTTTATTAGATATGACCTAGCAGAGAGAGTGTGTTGCAAGGAAACAGTCTGGGTGTGAAGTGAAAATTAATGCAAATTGATCTTCTAGCATTTTCTAATGGAACTAAAGTAAGACTCGTATGTATTGGCTGTATTTAGATTTTACTTACTGTATGACCTTTATATGGTTTGGAATGTGAGGAAACTAGGACAGGAAACATTTGCTTTCCAAAGTTTCTAACAGAACATCTCCTAATCTGGGGTCCATTTATCACTTCTATGCTTCTGAGAAATCCTCTGAGACCTTTCTAACTGATTAAAAAATACTCTTTGGGTTTCAGCAAACATCAGAATATGCAGTGGACTTTGCAAACCTATGAAATGAAGTAACTGCTGATCTTGAGACCACTTGTGGACTTGTATGCCTTGTGGGATTTTTCTGTGTATATACACCAAGGGGGCTGTATGCTGCATCCAGGGCATGTCCATGGCTACTTACTTTCATTCAGCAGAATGATATTTTCCATACATACTTTCAGGAATATCAGAGGAAATTCTGCTTAAAATGACATCTCTTTAAAACCAAAGAAATGGTTTTAAAAACAAAGTATTTATCAAGTAAAAGGAAGACACTCTCCAGTATCACCTTCAAGCTGAAAATAGTACCAAGCAGATGAAACTTCTAGTGCAACCAGAAACCATGGAATTTTTTTCTAATACCATGTATTTTCCTGTTCCCCAAACTATTGGGGTTGTATCACAAATACTGCTGTAATTGTTTAATTTGTTTAATCTTAGATCTTAATCTGGTTTCAGAGAATGCAGACCTGTGTATCTCAGACTCCAGAGAGATCTACTCCATACTATTCCTCAGGCTTTTTCCAAGTTAGTGGTATCTGGGAAATTATTTGGTAACACTTGTTACCTCCTATTGTTGTAATTTCATTTGTGAAAGGTCACCATTCTCTGAATTATATTCAAGAGCTGTTTCAGCTTGTCTCTTAAGTCTGATGCTGTCCCTTGTCTCAGGGTCACACTATTCCACAGGGTGGTAGTAGTTTTGGTGACAACAGTGCTTATAAATAATTTCCAGAAAAGTGTGTATCAATTTCCCCCATAGCAGATTATTTCCAAACATCAGTGCTTAAACACAACAAGTGGTCACGGTAGCTATAGTTAGAAAACATTTCTCCTGAAGACTTTTATTAGATTTCGGCATCTTCCCAAAAATGAATTTTTTCGCTTGGAATCTCAGAAAGCCATTGCCAAAAATGTATTTTGTAATATTTTTAGAGCCAAACTGGGATTTAATAGTAGTCAGGGAATGGTGCATCAAAACAGGAAGCTGGGTACAAGTTGACAAGGAGAGGCTTGCTCTGCTGATTTGAGACAGAGTCACGCTATGAATTTGTTTTCTCCGCCACCCTCCCCACCATGCGGAGCTGCTGAACAAAAGGGTGTCAGAAGCAGGAGCACAACACTGCAGTGCTGCTGACTGCTAACTGGCCAGAGGCAAGCATGCCTTTCTTCCAAACACTGCCCTGGAGGGAGAGATGGATCTACATCCAGCTGGTCCTATGCCTTCACCTATGTCCCTGCTGCAGCCACAGGCAGCTCCCTGTAGTGCAGGGACTTCTGAGGAGAAAAAGAATGAATGAGGAAGGAAGGTGGAAATCTGTCCTGAAATGAAATTTAAGAAAGGCAAGGCAATGTAGTTGAAAAGAGGAAATTTGAGTGTGGGAAGAGGCCAGGGTGAGGAAAGCAGCCAACAGCACATCATTCAATTCAAGGTGTAATTATTCCACTGTGCATCATGAGACATAACACTAAGCATGGAGAGGGAAGGGCTGCCACCTTCCCAGCTTCTGTAGCTTCCTCAGTAAGCCTGTGTTGTTTGTGGAAGCAAACAAGTCAATCAGTTGTTGCCCATCAGCAGCAAAGCAAGCTCCATCAGCAGCAGAAAGTTAGCAAGGACAGAAGTCCCTAGTCTCATGCTGGGATCCATGGCTCACTTGCTGAAGTTGGGAATCAGACCTGTCTGCTAAGGCTCTAGGACTCTTATTTTTATTTTTTCTTTTACATGAGGCTAAAGGTTTTCAGGATCTCTTTGTGCCCAAGCTGAGGCAATAGTAAGGAACACAGTTGGTCTCAAACTATGCATCAGCTACTCTCTCTACCTAGAAATGGTTTCATTCTTCAGTCAGTTCAATGGACAAATCTATTGCATAGCTTTTTTTTTCTGTCATTCAGGTCATCATCTGCCTTAAAATTCAAATTTTCCCTCATGAAAGAACAATGAGTGGGACAGGTTGTTTACATTATAGTTTTCCTGTACTTAGCAAATGAAGGTTCAGAAGTTATAGTGTGCAGGTGGAGCATTTTCTTTTTAACCTACAAGCCCGTAATTAGCACCTTTGCTTCATGTTAGCGTTCAGCATGTGGACCTTATTGCTTCATCAAATGTCTGAGGGCCCATCTGGTTTTCATCAGTGGAACAGCACTATTTGACAATGAGGGGAAAAAAAGCATGTTTTGCTAGCAGCAAAAATAACCAGTTTTCTTTGCCCACATCTCCTTCCCCACTCAATCTGTCCAGCAGCCCATCTTCTCTTCTTGCCCCTTCCCAAAGAAAATAATGTGAATTACTCCAGTAACTTATTTAAATCAATAATGTTCTGATGTCATAGGAGAATAATACATGTTTGACAGCAGGGACTAGCTCAGCTTCTCTACATGGATTTGTGACTATAGGTGAGAGACTTTTCTTAGGAAAATCTGCTTGAAACAGTAGTTTGTGGCTCCTTATCTGACTCTTCAAGACTTCTGAAGTGATCCTTTTCCCTAAGCATCTTCTTAATGCAGAAGCTCTCGTTCTTAGAAGTTGGATTGTGCTTTTATAATTTTAAAAACAGAAAGAGACTCTGAAAAGCTATGATACAGAAGCAATGCTGGCTTTTAGCAATTAACTGTGAATGCTATCTGTGTACTTCTAGAGTCTCTCATGCCAAAGGTATGGGGTCTGTCTCCTCAAAAGATCAACACTCCTGAGCAGATGGATCTGGCCCATCTGATATTCCAGGTTTAAGAAAATGGTTCTCAGTTTAAACAGAAGATTATGATTTTTTTCTACCCTACTGCCCTGCTCTCCATGCCCCCCTCATTTAGGCTGCTGTGTCAAACACTGAGTGTGATTAATGATGACAGAGATTACTGTGAGCATAAAGTTCAAGAGCTCAGCTGTTTATTTGTTTAAGAAAGTTGTTTTCTGAGTGTTTCTCTATATATCTAGCCACATGCTTAGACAGAAATACCCCAGCACAATCACTGGTTTGTACGAATATTGTTTTGACAGCAAAGAATGCTTGTAAACATCCAGCATGGGGAGGGGAAATATTCAGTGTCTTAGGACTCATTCCATTTTCATGGTCTGTTCTCCTGTCAGTGGTGTGGGAGGAAATTTCTGTGAATAACTAAGGAGACACTGTGTGTGAAAGTACCACAGCTCAGGTGAGCAGTGCTGGAACATAGGCAGGAGCTTAGAGGCAGCTGCTGGCCATCATCTTCAGCAAATAAGTGTGGAAGGCAGACCCAAATTCTAAACTTTCAGTTACAGGTCCAGAAGCAAAATACAAAAGATGGTTGTGTCTCTACATTGCCCAGGAACCCTGCCTAATGTCATCATTGACAAGCCAAGTCGTGGATAGCTGGCTGCATATATCTGTTGTCCTGTCATTTCTCAAAAATGTTTGGTTTAGTTTCTCAGGAGTGAAATTTGCTGGAGCTTTGCTGGGTCTCCTAACACCTAGAAACAAAGCTGTTAATCAGCTATGCATGCACAGTATCCATCTTTCACTTATGGGTGTAGCTGAGGTCAAGATTTGTCTCAGAAACTGTAGATGCAGAGCTTTTCATTATGTCTTGGGCAGTGGGAAAGCAAAATGATTCAATTCAGCATTCATCCTGGATGGCCACTCTGATTTGCTAAGTTTGATTTAACAGCTTAGCTCTCCTTATGCATCATAGCTGTTAATCATGGTATAGTAACAAAAGGAAGGAAAACAAAACCTGCCCAAATCACTTTCAGGTGAATCTAACTGCTTTTCTAAACAGCTCTGCCCTTGGCTATTTCATTACAAACTTGAAGCAAGGGTTCTGGGAAAGAGAATGTTCTTTAAATTATTGCTTCCTTTTTAAAGCTAGCCCCATGATACACACATCAATTTTTTATGAAAGCAGTTCCTTTGAAAATTATCTTCTTGTGTTTTCTTTCTTTAAAAATTTATTCTAACTGAGAATAAACTGATTTTTCATTATGACACTCATTTCTCCAGAGTATAGTATTGTTTTTCTTTTATTATTTTCTGGTTCAGTCCATTTAAGTCTTCCTCCTCCTCCTCCACTTCCTTACTGCTCTAAGCAGAATTAGGGGTTAGTTAAGGAAAGTAGTGTCTGAGTTGTGTTCAATTGTAAGCTTCTGGATAAAAAAAAAAAACAACAACAAACCAAAAAACCAAACCAACACAAAAAAACTAACCCAAAGACAACCCAGGAAAAAAGCAAACCACCCTCAAAACCCACCCTTGATTTCTTGTCCTTAGTGGGTTGATTACCAGATTACTTCTTTACAATTACAGCACTTGTTTCCTGTTTTCAAAGGCTAAAATCAGGCACTTAAGTATGACTTAAAAAAAAACAACAAACCCGGGTGCCTAAATTAGTTTGCCTAGTTAGAGCAATAACAGCCCTATCAGACTGCAGGTGTCACAATACCCACACACACATATAGAGCAAACTCAAAAACAGGAGGCAGCCTTACTGAACCCAAAGGAATCTTTTTTAGCAGAGTTCATGCTTCTTAGCTCATGAGGTCAGGCTATAGAAAAGCAGCTGACACTATGATATTGAAGGCTCCAGTGGTTTTCCTGCAGGAATAGATGGATGACCTGGTTGTTTTATATTGCTGACTTTGTCCATTAAAACAGCAAAGTAAAAACTGGTTTTCCTCATGTGGGTTTCTTCTTAATGAAATTTGTTCCTTGTCATCAAACCTATTTGTATGTTTTTTTGCCCCCTCGGTCTCATTTTTCTTAGTAGTCTCTTAACTTCCTGGCTTTATAATTTCAGTTGTCAGGATAAAGTTCATCCAAGGCTAAAGTGTTCTGACACAATTCATGCCAAAAACAAAGGGAGAATAAAGGAATTTATTAGACTTTATCTCTGTGCCTTATCATTTCTGTGCAGGGGTTAATTCTTTCTTAAGTTCCTCAAATTCAGAGGACTCATGAGTGATCAGATATATTTTCAGATAATAAAACTCAGGCCTACTATCAATGTTAGGTTTCAGCATTAGTGACTGAGTTCTGAGGTGTTTTGTGGGAGGTTCTACTTAGGTTAATCCCCAGAATTTAATGCAAATATTTTGAGAAAGGAATCACATATGCATTTAAGAACAATCTTAATACAATTCCTCCTACATATGGATTATACTTGGTCTTCCATAATGGTTTTCCCCCCACAGGTAACTTTGTCTTCACATCTTTAAAATTATCAGGATTAGAAATATAGACATTCATCCAACCTCACATAATTTTCTTAATGTTATGATCAGATCAGTCATTCAGACAACTCATCATATAATTTAGGGATAACTTGAGTTTACTTTTTCCCCATTCTTTCTGCAGCCATATCACATATGTCATATGTGTAGACAGAAGAGCTTACTCACCAAAAACTAAATCCTTTTTCTGAGAAAACAAACCTAAGAAAGAATAAAGTGCAACAGGAAAGAATAACTTAGAGAGCTTTTGTTATGGGATAGTAGCTTTTAAGAAAAAAGTTGCTTCATTTTTTTATGGCCTTTTTATGACTACAGAAGAACTGTAGAAGAAAGATGCTGACCAGTATACATTTCTCCTGATAAGAGAGACTGCATCAACATCAGAGAGTCCAGAGAAATTGTTTTCCAGAAAATTCCATGCAGGAGTAATTTACCTGATTTATAGAGTTTCTGTGCATAATGTGCTCTGGGTATTATTTCTTTTTACTTAAAAATTGTTGGAACACTTACCCAGTGCTCCTGACTAGAATCAGGCTACATATTCATATCTATACGTGTTTGACTTCTTAGTGTTTTAAAGTTGGTCTAGACCCATCTTAAGTGTTGTTTAAAACACAGCTGAATTCTCACAAGAAAGATGATTTCAGTAGAATTCTGCTGTTTCAGAATTGAATGCTATTTCATTTTGTTTTAAGCTCAGTCGAGGCTGATGTCAGATTATTTCTCAATTTTACTTGATTTGTGAACCTGAAACCCAGCAGCAGGTAAGGACATCCTGGTCTGTGTTCACTAGAAACTCTAGTGACTTTGAATCCTGCTAAAGCCTTGTGGAGAGGAACCTGTGTTCTTTTGGGTTAGCTACTTTTGAGCAGTTTCTCACCTGCAGGCCACATCTGTCTAACTCATCAGCAGAAATGGGCATCTCTGTGCCCAGGAACAAACTGCTTTGAGATGTTCATGGAAAATCTAGGAAATCCCTGTCATTCCCTATAACTATTTGGCAATCACTTTCCCTGGGAACCTGCTTTTGCTGGAGCAGACAAGCTGTCAGCCCTGCAAGAGGTGTTTTTGTTTATGTATCTTTTCTGTTCCTCTGTTTACTTAAAGGGACAGAATTGTCAGCTCTTGTAAGGCTGGTCTGTATAACTGATGGCCTATCCACCTCAGACTTGCATCTTTTTAACTTTTTTTTTTTTTTTTTGGTAAAAAAAAAGGAGAATCTTATCCAAACACAAGTGAAATGGGCAGATTTATGAAAGAAAAGAAGAGCAAAGTGGAAAAGGAAGTTTATGTTTTTTGTAGAGACTTACTGCTGTGCAAATGCACTGAAAGAATCTCTTGGCTGTTTGGGCATTTGTGTAACAGCTAGAGACGCAGAGCAATTAGATTTTCTAAGTATAAGCAAGAGAATCTGTTTTGTTTATACAGAGAAGTCCCCCAGAAGAGAGGCAGAAGCAGAGACATAAGTAGTAAGTGCATATGTTTGGAAAGAGAATAATGTACTTATAAATATTATAAGTCGCTACAGTTAAGGGTCTGGCAGGATTTCTGTTGTAAACCCTTCTTGTCAGAGTTTCAGGACAGAGCTGTAAAAATTCCAGGCTGTAGCTTGGCATGTGAGGACTCAAGGCAGCAGCACAGGTTTCTCTCCTGCCCCCTCAATTAATTGTTATGAACCTGGTTGTCAACAGGGAAATATTAGGCAGAGCATTCACCTTTCTCTCTGAGAAGCAGAGAGAAAGGTTTTTATTCCTGTCTTGCCAGAAGAGCTGGGATACTGAAAATGCACTGGGTCATCAGATTGTACTGCAAGGAAGAAATGCCAGTGTGTTGAGGAACAGTAGATAGAAACAAGCTGTGTAAATGAGTGACACCTTTCATTTTTGGATCCAGTCTACATGTCTCTAGATGTTTGATTACCTAAAGAGATGATCATGCAAATTTTTAGGAAGTTCATTTCATAAAAAAGGGCTGCAAAGGGAATAAAAAACAATTAAGATTTTAGAACTAAACATTTCCTGAGTCTCTTCATCATTTACTGGCTGCATTTTGTTGATAGTTGAACTTAATGACAAAAGGAAGCACAAAGATCTGTTCTTAAGCTGCAGTCTGTAAGGCTGTGAAGTTTTTGTGTATTAACTGGCAAATCTGGCACTGGTAACAAAGGCAAACTTAACTAAGAATAAAAAGGAATTAATCAGCAATAAATTTAGGCTATCCAAATAACCAGTGAGAAAAATAGAATTTTCCATTTGGGCAGTGTATGTGCTCTTTAAATTCAACAAAAATCTCATCAGATGAAATCCACCTTGTCCTATTCAGCCAAACACCTTAGAATTCCTGCATGTGGTGTCTGAGCTTGGTCTTCACAGCACAGGAGCTGCAAATCTGCATCCAATGGATCAAACTGAACACTGAAGGGGATGGTGGATACATGTGCACGAAACATATTGATAGCTGTAATTACACAGGGATTTAGGGACCTAGTTTTGGGGCTAACATTTCATGTGAATGTCACTTGATCTGGTCTGTGTGGCTTATGTATATATTACGAACCATTAAATTATCACTGAAATTGTTACCTTTTGGTAGTGGCTAAAGAGGAATGAATTCTACTCAGGTATCAGGTTGTCAAGAGCAATGTCACATGAGACATCGCAAACTGCTAAGGCTAAAGAAAAGATCATCAAGACAATAAATCAGTAAGCTGTGTTTCAGTTGTGCCAAAAAATATTGCAGACTACAAACCACGTGTTTTTACCATGATGGCTGCAAAGAGCATTTAAGCTGAAAAATGGAATGTCTTTCACTATTATTATAAATGGTTAGTCAAGTGAAAATCTGATTTGCTAAAGGCACTGTACCTTTTGCTTCCTTGCCCACTGTCATTGCCTTTGGGCTAGAATCTGTACTGGGCAGCTCTACCCAGCTGAGTGAGACATACAGGGTACAAGGCAATTCTGGAATGGTCCCCTAGTATTCAATCTGGCTTCAAAGAAATGATACCTGGAGAAGTTCTGGTGTCTAGTGTGCTAGTCTGTCTCATTTCAAAGTAAGGAAGTCAAGCTAAGTTGCTGTTGGCCTAAATATCCCACTGAAGTGATATTGGGAGTCTGACTACAATACTGAAAATGTGGAGCCAACACTGGCTGTCCAATCTAAACCAAATCTGTATTGCAAAACACTGGGGCATGTGGAAATAAAGTGCAAAGTAGGGCATAATAAAGCTGTTCATTTTAATACAGATCCTTATGGATTAGTTGCTTTGTTTCTGCCTGTTCAAGTGAAGTGGCTTGAGGGAAAAGTCTGATCTTTCCTGCTTCACAGTAATTTCACTCAGTGTTTACTCTTTCTTTACAGCATAACTGGAAAGGGGAAGCCTTTAATACTAAGGTAAAAAAAATGTTCCATATACTGTCCTTTTAGAGCAATGTTTTAATCTCTCTCTCTAATTACCTACATAGATAAATGCTTTTTAATTCTGGAAGATAAGGAAAAAAATAGAGATCTAGTGACTGGAAGCTGAACCTATGTTAATATGGATGGGAAATAAGAAATACATTTTTAGATGTGAGGGTACAAATTACATGGGGATTTAATGGATTCTCCATCCCTTGAAATATTTAAATCAAAACTGGACACCTCTTTAACAGGATGATCAAAGTCAGCTCAGAGTTATGGGTTTACAAGAATTTCTGGGTGAAATTCAAAGCCTGGTGTGTTGCAGGAGGTTAGCCTAATGACTTGTAACTATCTGTCTTCTGGCCTTAATAATTCATATTGCTAGAAGGACAAGAGATATTAATATTCTTAATTCTGTAGAAACAGTCACAAGTGGCTATAGTCCCACTGTCTGAATTCTAGAAACAGAAGATGAACTTTTGAGAAAGTAGCTGACTTCACTTTGAAATGCCTTTGTGTCACCCTTTACGTAATGTCTTCATCCACATCACTGGAAAAATATCAGTGGCCTTCAGCATGTCTTCCAGGAGATAACAGAGAAAGATAAATAGATGTAATGATATTTTAATGTCTTTTTTTTTTTAAATTCTAAATCAAATAATTTTTTTTGAGTTGCCTATGCTTTACTGACAATTATAGTTCTGGTGGTAGCAACTCATTCCTTTCACCTAGTTTGCTTTGAAGGTGACATTGACTGTATGTAATATTTAAGTTACAAATAGCTATAGCCATATAGCTAAAACAGAAAAACTCTCAAAAAATGTATATGAAAGTGCAGAAATTCACTTTTCCATCTGTGGCTAAACCACGGCCAGATCTTGACTAACATTATCCTCATGGCTCTAAAGGAGCACTTTTTTTTTTTTGTGTGTGTGTGTGTGTGTGCATGCATACATTTGTGTGTGTGCATGGATGCATACATGTGACTGATATGTAATTCCAGTGAAATTAAGAGAGAGAGAAACCATGGAAAATCCAATCCAGTATTACCAAATTCCTGGACAGGTAGTCCATGCATCAATCTCTCCTCGCTTCACATTCTCAGGACAGGTCAATGTGCCTGAGGCCTCAGAGGAATTTTTCTCATATGCCTCCACTGTTTTTATAAGACTGCCTTGGCAGGAAATACATATGTTCTTAATAATGATTAAAAAGGATAAATTCACCTTTCAAAATTAAAGTGAAAATGACATAGCAGGTGTAATTGAGGCAAATGATTATGGTACTTATCTGTCTTTCAGAAAAAGCTCAAGGGAATTTACTATCTCCACAAGGATATAATATTTTAGTAGATCTTGAGTATATGGTTTGCCAAGAATTCAGGGCTAAGTATAAAACATGCCATTCAAAGAGTGAATATGAGCATTCATCTAGGTGAAGAACAACTTTTTAAAGAAATAAAAACTATAAACAGAGTTTGAAATAAACCAGGTATAAACTGCCCATACAAAATCCAGCAAGGAAACTGAAAGGAACATTCAGCATGGGATTTCTGCACTGCAAATACAGGAAGAAAATGGATTTTATAATCAGATGCTTAGCCTAAGGTCCACCTGATGTCTGCATTTTCACATGGTTAAATAAAAAATAGGAGTACCCACTTTGCATATGAGTCTGTCTCTTTAGGTAGCACATAGGTAGCTCCTAGTGCAGTTCGTAGAGCAAGGAACTGTATCTCAGTTAACATCATGCATATTTCATGATGTTATGAGAAATCTTGGCTTCTAGCATGCTCCAATTTAATTTTGAAGTCAACCTCTCACCTTGCATCACCTCATCTGTTCCAGCTGGTGGTGTGCGTTAGAACGGTTAAGAGGAAAATAAGGCATCAACAGGCAAGTTTAGACTCAAGGCAGCACATTTGACCAGCTCTTTACTCCAAGAGGATGGAAGGACAACATAATGTTGTTCACAGATTTCACAACTCCGATTCATGGAATATTTGTTGGAATTATTTACTTTATTTGCCTATCACCATAGCAGCTGATTCCTTCATGTAAAAAAAAAAAAAAAAAAGGAACACATTGGGGCCACATTTCATGAGCTCTTCAATGTTATATTTTGGTGTGTAATCATTTCTCCTTCATTGACTACTAATCAAGCTGCAGTACGCCTAGCCTTGCAAATCCAGTGAACTTGGAAAATTCCTTTTAATTTTTAAAGTTTGTTTGTTTGCCAGGTGGTTTTTTCCTCCAAGCTTGTCCAACTTTGAAAATTACAGCTTAAGTAAAACCAAAAACATAAGTGTCATGGATCGCTGAGGGATTACCTTACCACATTAATATTCAATAATGCCAGCTGCCCTAGTTCAGCACATGAGAGCCCTGATTCAGCAAGGTCCTGAAATGGACCCTGAAAATTTGGTAGAGAAAGGAAGTTCTTTCTTTTGATGCTGATTGTCACGTTCAAATAGAGCTTTGTTTTTCCCCATGTACACAGAATGCTTACAACACTTTCTGTTAAGTGTATGAATTTGTTATCTTCCTTCAAAATATTACAATTTTAAAAAGTGGAATAACATCTCCATAATTGTCAATCCCCTGAATGGAAACACTTCCAAAAATTTCCAACTCTTTTTTAAACTCTTTTCTAGCTTCTACTGCTCAAACTCTGCCTTTGTGTATGTACATACTATAAAGTATAAAAGTACAAAGTATAAAGTACTAAGGCATAAAATGAATATGTAGGGAGGAGATGACATAATAAAGGGGACCTCTACCATAAAATCACAGAATGGTTTGGTTTGGAAGGGACCCTAATGATCATCCAATTCCAAACCCCTTACCATGGATAGGGACAACTTCCATTTGATCAGATTGCTCAGAGCCCCATCCAGCCTGGCCTTGAACACTTCTAGAGATGGGGCATCCATAGCCTCTCTGGACAACCTATTCCAGTGTCTCACCACCTTCATAGTCAAGAATTCCTTTCTCATAGTGAATCTAAACCTACCTTATTTCAGTTTGAAGCCACTTCCCCTTGTCCTATCATCACACTGTCTTGTAAAAAGTCCCTCTCCATCTTTCTTGTTGGCCCACTCCAGGTACTAGAAGGCTACTGTAAGGTCTGCCAAAGCCTTCTCTTCTCCAGGCTGAACAACCCCAACTGACTCTCACCCTGTCGTTGTAGAAGAATTAATCCAGCTTTATGATTGACTTCATGCCCTTCTTCTGGACTCACTCCAATAGGTCCACAGTCTTCTTATTTTGGGGGCCCCAGATCTGCATGCACCCAAGAGGGTGGAGTAGAGGAACCTGCTGGACATGTTTTTTTTTGATGCAGCCCAGGAGACGGTTGGCTTTCTGGGCTGCAAGTGCACATTGATGGGTCATGTTGAACCTCTCATGACCAACACCCCAAGTCCTTCTCCTCAGGGCTGCTCTCAATCCGTTCTTTCCCCAGTCTTTATTTGTGCTTGGGATTGCTCGGCTCCACGTGCAAGACTTACTATTATATAAAAGCTTTTTTTAGGTCAGGCAGTATTTTGCAACACATGCATTTGCCAAACCACGCTCTGGTGATAGACCCTTGGCGAGTGATGTTTTCCTAGCCAAGAGTTAAAGCATGCTGAAGGTGAAAACAAATTTTGCTGGAGCCAGCACAAGGACTGCAACAAGCCAAGCAAACCAGTCATGCAGGCAATTTCCTATTCACTCTCTGGTGAAGAAAATGAACTTCAGCTCAGAAGCCCTATGTGACTTAGATTCTAAAACTGTAGGGTAATCATGTCAACACAGTGAAGTGAAAAAGGGACGGTCAGCTGTGGGGGGAGGTGCTGGAGGGCTGCTGATTTTTCCTCTCCTAAAACCTTCACTTATGTTTCATTTCAATTGCTTGTGATTTTGTTAGATTCACTTAACCAGAGGGATGGGGTCACATGCAATTCCTTGCAGAAAGAGCAGCAGAACTCAGGGTTCTGCTGGCTTTAGGTGGAGAGTTTTCCTGTTTTCAGGAAATGAAGATTTAGCACCCTGGAACTGCAGGCAGAAGGCAGGATCTGTTTTGCCAAGAGCAGTGTGAGCTGGGACACTTGCCTATCTGGCTGTGGGAGTTGGGGAGCAGGCGGATTGTGGGGACGGAGCCATGCTGGCAGCCGAACCCTTGCCCCGTGGCTCCTTCTGCTCGGTACCTTGGTGCTCCCATGACACAAAAGTGTTTCCAGATGAGTGGATCGTGTCCAAGTGTTTGCCTCTTGGCTATTAGCACTGCAAGAGCAAACAATTTTTCTCATGGCTAACTAACTTCCTTCAATTCCTTCCCCCCTTGAAATTTGCTTCTTGTTTGTCGTGCCATGACAACATCGCTGTACTATCCAGAGTGAATGTGTTAATGCAGGAAGGGACAAATCTGAGAGGCTCAACTGGCAATTTTTAAACTCCAGATGGCCATTCTCCAACTACCTGTCGGCTTGAATAGGAAATAAGTCTCCTGACAGGCTCACTTCCTTCCGTTTGCATTGTTTTCAGCAAAAATAGATTTTTAATAACTCCCATAATAACGTTCCTGCAAGGTGCGGCCTACAAACTTCAGTCTGAAACAGGACAAACAGAGTGAAATGTCTGTTGACTTTTCACCTATCAGTGGCCTGTATCCAGTGGGCTGTGGCTGATTATTAACAAAAAATAGGAAATAACCTTAGATTAAATATAACTAAGAAGTGCCCAATATCTAAAACCTGGCAGCAGAACCTTGGCTGATGATCTGCTCAGAGTATTTAGGGATGCTGGTGAAATCAATAAAATAAATTCTGTCACTGATCTCCCCTAATTCATCAAATCTTCATTACATGGTGTTTCTTCTCAGACATTTCATACCTATTTGCTGTGCATTAATGTATCACAGCTGAGAATATGTGGAGCAGTAGTTGGTGTTGTTTAGTTTGCTTTTAACTGGCTGTATGATTTTTTCAGTGGCTGCTCTGTTGTTCAGTCCTTATATTTTCTTCTAGTACACATCTACTGTCTTACCCCATGCCAAAGTTTAGCAGCATTTCTGAAGATTCCAATGTGGCAGTGGTACTAGAATTAAAAAACTACCCTTCAAAGGGCTATTCAAAATTCTTCCAATTTTTTCTACTGTCTCTCATACTTCCATCATTTGGGCCAAGCCTTTGATTAGAGCCAGTATGTGAAGCCACCCATCCTAAAGTACCAGGGAGATGAGAATTATTGTCCTATCCCATCCCATCCCATCCCATCCCATCCCATCCCATCCCATCCCATCCCATCCCATCCCATCCTTCAGTCATTATTTTGCACTGTGACCAGTAAAACATGTTTTAAGTTACAATAATGTGGCTATTTAACTAAACTTTTTGGTTGCAATAGAAAAGATTTTTAAACAATTATTTCGTATAGAGACAAACTGAGTCAAATCTTATTCAATACAGAAAAGAGAAAATTCTGCTTTCAGACCATCAGTATCAGTATTCTTTGAATTTTGGTAGACTTGAATTGCTAATTTAAACAGAAACATTATAAAAAATGTGATATTCCCCCATTCTCCACAAGATTTGTCTATGTAACTAGATCAAATCCAGCACCTTTAATGCTTTTGTCCTTTATGCTTTCTATATATGTGCATGTGTATATATAGATATATTTGTAAAAGTTTCCAAAAGTTTCCAAAGTTCCCTGCACCAGAGTATAATTTTCCATAAGACCAGGTCAGATCCAGTAGCAGAACATTGTAGAAATTCTTCCTTCATCTCGCAGTAGCCTTGCTGCGAGTTAATTATGCTTTTCCACAGTTAGTTGTTTCTGAAGTCTGTGAGGTGTTCCGTATGTTCTCACTAGGTCACACTGTAGCTGGCCATTTCATTTTGGTCTATATATAGCAAGGAAATAGTCCAGATATGCCAAGACTTGTTTTGAGAACTTTAGTCAGGCTAAAATGAAGGATATGAGATTTAGAAGTGAATTTATGAAGATAGGAACAACAGCAAGAAGCAGCTGGGAAGAGATTCAGGGACAGAAGTATTATCTCTTAACAGCCTCTGCTTGTACACGGTGCTGATTACTTCAGAAAAAAAAACAAAAACGTAACTTATCGCTTGAACTAAGGAGATTGAAAGAAAAGGGCAGTGGTAGTCTGGAAACATTGGTTCAAGTACTGCCTGTGAAGCACATTGCTGGTGATTATTTCTAGGAAACCATTCATTTCATTTTCAAAATCACCAGCACATGTTCTGCAAGCACCCCCATGCATCCCAGCCTGGGATTATCTATGGTGTGCTGTATATATTGCATATATTGTATACATGCAGCTGCTGTGTAGAGGAAAGACTGTGGCATAGCTGGACAGAGGGCAGAGGGGAAAATCCCAGGAAGAATACTCTCAGAGAAGTAGGCAGTAGGGGAAAGATAAGAGAAAAAGCAGCTGTGCATAGCAAGGCTGTAGAAGGGGCGTTGGAAACCATATTAAAGCTGTGTCATTAGAAGACAGATTGAGGACACAAGAAGGTGATAGAGTAAATTCTCAATAAAACTATTGAGGCATGAGCAAGAGGGGGAACAAAAAGGAAAGCCCCAAGAGCACAGAAGAGGAAGTCCCATCTGGAGGCAGACAAACATAGTTAGACAAGGCAGGAAAAGAGCAAAGAGTTTGTTTAGGGGCAGGTATGGCATGACTTGATGGGAAAGCCAGGATATGTGAGGTCAGGTCATTACTCCCCATTCTGTATCCTCTTCTCCACAGTGCCTGCACAACTCTACATGTTTGTGCCCTTGTATTAGGTAATAGAGTTGGACATAAGGCTTGGTATAGCCCAGTTGTGTTGTCATAGGAAGACAGGAAGCCCACAAAGAACCATCTGTCCCTTCCACATTCCTCTTTTGCAGGACCACTTCCCTTATGCCCTTCTAACTGAAAAGTCCCTCTGAAATTTTCAGACTTATCTCCAGCAAAATAAAAGTCCAAAATCAAATCAAATCCATCAATAAATATGATAACAGTAAGAAGAATATGCTAGGAAGAAATTAATTAGAGAAACTTTAGTTGATATTTCATTTCATAATTGGTAGCTCCAAAGTGCTTTTTGCTCATTACGGACTTGACCATATGTAGTATAAACTGTTTATGAAACTTGGTGGTGACTACTGCAATTTCCATTTGTAGTTTTCCTGAGTCTAAAGCAGGTTTTATATGGTGCAAGATGAGTTTGAAGAAATGCCTTGCATTTAGACTAGGCTTTATTCTTTAAAGACACCCTAGCTGCGTACAAAGGGAGCCTTCACTGCTAAGATAGCACACAGTTGCTAGCACATACACCATAGCTCCAGGGCTGGGCTTTCCTGTCTGTGTGAGCTCTGGAGCTCAGTGCTCTTTTCTCATATCTGCCTGATGTAGATATAAAGTATGAATCTGGCTTTACACTAACCTAACTCCATATATTTGCATTGAGTGGCTTCTGATATCTTTCAAAGGCACAGTTAGCCCTAAGCATTGTTGTCTATCTTCAGAGTAGAGGATATAAATGTTGAATAGATGGCCCTGGAGCATTTGTAAAAGCATATGAGTTCTTGTTTCCTGATCCTTTAAAGATGTGTAAGTGGTTGGCCCTGCAAAATGTTATAATAATATTTAAATTTCATTTGAATGGAAGAATTGATAGTAATGGTGTTGGCGAATTTGTCATGTAATACAAACAATGTTAATTCTTCTAACAAGAAACCAAATCACTTGTGTGAAAATTTTTATTGGGTTTTAATTTTGAAAATTTTATTTCAACCAGCATTAGGCCTTCTTCTGCCCTCCCCATTTGCACAAGCTTTTGGCATTTTTTCTGATGAGGGGAGACACTGTTTCCAATAAATCAAAACTGGTGAATGCCAGTCCACAATCTGATAATTTCTACACTTTTAAGTTCCCACAAAAACCTGGAAGTTTGCAGAGCTTATGAATTCTCATATGGATAGTAGACAAATCTTTATTTTTCGTAGTTCTCTCAATGTCTCAGTGGCACTTTGGTCTGTATTTCTTTGAATATAGAAACCAAGAAAAAAGATTTGTACCAAAGTTGTTATATAACATTCACAGCATTAGGTATATAACATTCACAACATTAGGTATAGTAAAGAAATGTAACCAGACAGCCAAACCCCTCAATTAAAAGCAACTTAATGTGGCTGCCAAAACACTCCACCCTTTTGAGCTCAAATAAGTAAACTTTTTGGGCTATAGGCACAATGGGAAAAGACTAATTGAGGAAATGAGGTAAGATTTCTTAATGTTATACTAATGACATCAAAACTTGCTCCACGCCACCCCCTTCATATGAAACACTGGGTTTGTTCTGTTACTTCATTCAGTTGACTTTTAGCCATATCCTATCTCTGTCCTGTCATTCAAGGGGAAAATTGCTTGCACAAAGTGGCTTTGGTGCATGCACTAAGTGTCCATATTGTTCATAGGTATACATCCAAGCAGGTACAGGCTGAAGCAATATGATCTGTGCTGGAAGGGCAAAGGAGGGCAGTGCAGCTGTGACTCAGTATTAGCTGAAATGGTCAGTGCTAAGAGGGAAGCCAGAGCTGTTGATAGATGCTGACATGCTCAGATTCATGCATTTGTATGACATTTTTCCCTTGGTAAGAACTCTGTGTTAAGAAGAGTAAATAACTGGACAAATGTAGCATTAACAGAAGAGATTTTTGTGCTCTGAGTAAGGTTAAAGCACTGTAGGAAAATGAAAACCTGCTGTAGACTACCACCTTAAGTCTTGTGTTCATAGTGCCTATGGACATGGAGAAAGAGAGAAAGAATATGCTCTTGACTTCTTGGTCTCTGTGTGGAGATTATCCTTGATTTTCACCTACTAATTCCTAAAGCCTACAACATGAATAAAATTGCATTGCCTCTGTCTTTGGAGTCTGGTGAAGGTGCTTTAGACGCTTGCATTGTGATTATTACTTTTGGTGTTGTCCTTGTCTTTTGTTACAAAGTCTTACTTGTATTTCATTTCCTAGATAACAAAAAATACCATAAAACTAAGGTAATTTGATGTTAATCAAGAATTCAAAAAAGGTGAATGATGAGGAATGTGTGATTAATGTATAAATTAAGTAAAAAGAAAACACAGTTCTATTCTTTCCCTCTCTTATCAGTTTTTAATCCCTCTGATGTACTTAACTGGCTCCACTTGAAGTCACTGGTAGTTTTATGTAGCCTGTGAATTTTTCAAGAAGCAGCTTCAAATTCCCTTGAGTTAGAGGGAGAGGAAAGACCAGAACTGCACTGCAATAAAAGTGCTTTCATGAGAATATGAACCATAAAGACTGTATAATACCTCATGTTCTCAAGAGTGATATTTTATACAGGTGTAAGATCTCAGAGCTTTTAGACAGGGAACAGATTTTCTTAAGAGGATAGCAGCAGATAAACCCAAGGCAGGATACGACTAATTATGGCTGTACAAAGCATAAACAGCTGAAGTACTTAGACTTTGTGGAAGTTAGCAAATGAGTTGGAGAGAGAGCAAGCAAAAAAAAAAAAATGATAGCATCTGTCATTTGATGCAGTACAATATCATCACTTCATACCTCCCTCCAAAGAATGAGTGGGAAAAAATTACCTCATAAGGTCTATATTATCCTTCTGAGGGATTTTCAGGCATCTTGGGTAGAGTGCCAAGTACACTGGAAGTGGGGGAGTGTTAGTTGTTTCCAAAGCACCAAAAGGAAATGGAGAAAAGGGATGAAATGGCCCAAACAAGCAGACAAAACTACAATTTTGTGGCAGGTTGCTCTAGGTCTCACTGACCTTGGCAGTAATGCAGGGGTCATTTTTTATATGATTGAACTGTCCTTGAATAATTTCTCCAGTATCTACAAACAAGCTTTTCTTCCACATCAAACATGTTTGTCGTGTTCTCCTTTCCAAAAATGACAAACAGGATTTTTTTTAATTTTTCAATATGCTGGGAACATCCAACTTTTATCTATCATTCTTTTACTTAGACCTCCTTAAAAAAATTATCTAGGGACTAGCACATTAAGTATGCTTCTATTTTCTCACTTGTGGAAAAAAGACAGTTGTGCAGCAACAGATTGTATTTGAACACTTTGTAAAAGAAGTTTAGCTTAATAAGTGAGAGACATTTGAAACTAGGGTGAAACTAGGGTGAAGTAGGAGCACTGCACTTTTTGTACAAATACTGGATTGGGCTTTTCAAGAATGTATAAAGAACATTTAAGAAGGTATTCACCCCTTCCCACCCAACTCCTAGCTTTGTCAGAGTAGAGATCTACCTTTTAGGTATTCTGACTTGCCTCCTTTAAGCCTTTTGCTCCTTTGAGCACACAGGAAGTTAATTTTCTAAATTAAACACCTATATTAGTAGGTGAAAATGACAACACCTACTGATTTTCAAAGGGGAAAGTGGCAGCCTAATTTGCTTTATTCCTTTGGAAATTTCCCTTTGAATAGACCTGGACATTCAGTAATGTGCAGAACAGGACAGTTGTGTCATCCCTCCAGCTCCACCTGACACGTGCTGCCTTATTTTGGGGATTTTGTAGGTAGTGGCTACTGGGTGTTACATTCTAAGCTGTATGCAAGGCTAAAAGACCACCTCTAAGAAAATTTCCATCTCTGGATGTAAAGGACTGAGCAACCACACAAGGATTGATGTGCAGGCTGAGATGCAACAGCACACCATATAAAAAGTTGTTTAGGTTCCCATACTTCATGGCATGGGATACTCAATAAATTTGTTGTCTTCCTTCAAAGGAAGTGCTCTCACCCAAGCCTCTGTGCATACTGGTATAAATTGGAGTGGGAGGGGCTGTCAACAGCAGGGGAGCAAAATCTTAGGGAGAAACTGGTTGGATGCACCGAAAGGTGTTGAGAGTGCAGACAGGATAGCAAGATTGCTGCCTGTCCTCAGTGAAAAATCCTGGTGACTGAGGAAGGTTCTCGAGAGCTGAGCAAAGATTAACAGTAAATTCAACTTTATGAGGACAAGAGGATGATCTGGGGAACTACTGGTTAGTTCTGCTTCAGTGTCTGGATAAACCATGGAGTAAAACCTCCCAGACTCCATTTCCAGACACATGAGAAACAAGAAAATTAAGAGAAGCAGCAGACATGGAAATAGTAAGGATATGATGCTTCACCACCCTGATTGTATTCTATAATGAAATGACTATGGATGAAAGAGAAGGGAACAGAATGTATGTGAAAAGGCTTTTGAGATCACCTCCACAGCATTTTACATAGTAGTTTTGGTCAATATGGAATGGATAGATTATTAGACGAGCTGAAAATTAGCAGGGTTGGCAGGCTCCAAGAGTGGTAATTGATGTCCTGAGGACAACTTGGCAGCCAGCAGCTATCACGGTACCTGAAGGGCTGATACTCGGACTGCTGGTTTAATATCTCCATCAGTGACCTGGAAGATTTGACTAAATGCACCCTCTGGAGATCTGTGGAGGGTGGTGCATCAGGAGAAGTCATTGACACACCGTGTAGCAGAGCTGCAAGGGCCAAGACAAGCTTTAGATCTGGGCACCATGAGCTGCAAAGTTGTGCATCTGGAGTGTGGTAACCCTCTGCACCAGGGCAGATGGGAACTGAGTGGCTGGGAAGCAGCCAAACTGCCTTCAAGGCAGCAGAGTGCTGGCAGCAGGGGAAACCACATGCCACTAGGATGAGGTTGGACAACAGATTGGTGAAACTATCTCTGCTTGGCATTGGTGAGTCTTCACCTGAAATATTGTGCCTGATTTGGTTTCTTCAGTTAAGAGAGAGATACTGAGACACTGAGTAAGGTCCAGTGGCAGGCCACAAACATACATAGGGTTGTGGAGCACATGGCCTGATAAGGAAGACGTGGGCTTGTTTCATTTCACAGAGAAGAAAAAGAGCTTATCAAATGTAGCTTACCATTACTAAAAAGAAAATGACAGAGATATCTAAAGACCCAAACTCTTTTCAGATAGCTACTTACTCATAACTAAACAATCAGACTAGCTACATGAGCAAATAGTCTCTCTAAGGGAGCTAATTACAAGTTGTAACTAGGGAAGCTCAGACCAAAAACTTTGGAAAGTTTGTTCATCAACAGGTAGTGTGGCTCTGGAGCATCCTATCTGAAGTGGTGGTAAAATTGCCACCTGTAGCAGTTTTCAAGGCTCATCTAGCAAAAGACCAACTGACCTGACACAGTGTTGGCCACGGTCTCTGGCTGGTGTAGACAACCTCCAGAGGTTTTCCCTCCAACCGACATTTCTAGGATGCTATGACAACACTTCCCTCCAGCATACCAGGGAAGGGATGGTGGCTAGCCTTTAATGGTTCCCTTTTGCTATCTTACACAGTCAGTGTTGCTCAAGACTATTTTAAACCTTCTCTGATTATAGGCAAGGCAGGTTTTGTCACAGACGTGCAGGTAGCACAGTGGCAGACAAAACATCACGGACACTTCTGAAGCAGAATTGATAAAAAAGCTGGGTGGTGTTGAAGAATGACCTTTCTTTTCCTGGGAGGCAGAGAATTGTTTTGGGGGGACTTATCATTATGGAAGAAAAGAGGTCTATGAAGTGGACTTGGTATAGTGGGTAGATGTCTGACAGAGATAACCTTGCCTACTGTACATTCTACCTTATGCACTGTAAAATATTATTTGCATTTTCACCTGTTCTTGAAAACAGATCACATGTTTCTGTGTTTGCTTATGTTGTAAACTGGTCTTGCATTTCCCTACTAATATCTGGATCACGCTCAAAGTCCTTCAAGATTTGTTTTCTTCTTTCTCTCTTGCACATCTTTTCAAACAATTGCACTTCCTCCCACCCCTCAAAAACCTCTCAGTTCTGGACTTAGTGATTGAGTGTGTCCCTCTATGTTTTTTCAAATCACTGTTGGCAAGGCAGAAAGATGGCTCAGATGTTTTCCTGGCATCTCCAGAAGTACATAGGTATGGTGCCCTAAAAGAGGTCAGTCCATATTTGTTTTTACAAGAAGATACGTTGTTCGTAATCTTCTTTATCATATAAGACAGATTTAGGCTAAAGATATTAAACTGTGGAATGATCCAACACTATAATTTTTTATATAATATCTTTAAGAACAAATGTAAAACATTAAGAACAGATGTAAAAACAGTCAAGGACTTCTGTCATCCTGAGGGGCTAAAGCACAGCAAGTCCTCTCCTCTCCTCTCCTCTCCTCTCCTCTCCTCTCCTCTCCTCTCCTCTCCTCGAGTCTCCTCTCCTCGAGTCTCCTC